>NW_028185328.1:2075675-2105796 GCF_003343005.1 Rhea americana | reverse complement strand
GGAGGGCTAGTGAACAATTCGGGGAAGGAGAGGGAGAGAGAGAGAGGGAGGGAGAAACAGCGTGTGCATGTGTGATGAGCAGTAGCTGTGGACCTTACAGTTGCTGCTAACTGCCCTGGTGTGTGCGTGTGTGCGTGTGTGTGTGCGCGTGTGCGTGTGTGTATATGTCTGTGTGAGAAAGAGAGAGAGAGAGAGGGAGATTGAGAGAGAGAGAGAGGGAGGGAGGGAGGGAGTGGAGAGGGTGGGGGGGAGAGATAAGAGAGAGAAGAGGAAAAGGAGAGAGGAGAAGGAAGGAAGAAGAAGGAAGGAAGGGGACAATACGATCATGCTGTGCTGTATGAGAAGAACAAAACAGGTAGAGCTGAAGATTTTGTATTTCTTTCGGTTGAGAAATCTCCCAGGCTGTTGGGTGTCTGTGGGGTGTGTGTCTGCCTGAGTGTGTGAGGGGTAGGGGTAGGGGTAGGGGTAAGGGTAGGGGTAGGGGTAGGGGTAGGGGTAAGGGTAGGAGTTGAGGGGGGGGGAGGAAATTTCAACTGCTTTCAGCAGATGTCTCTTTTGCAATTCTTTAGCATCTTGCGGCTGAAGGCTCTTTTCACACCCTTCAACATGACTGTTTGCCTTTCTGGGGTTGATGATGTGGGGAGGGAGGGGTGGCCTACATCCACATTTGGGGAGCTACCAGGATCTCCCCTCTATTATTATATTTTTTAATTGTAGGCAGATATATTGCCTGAGATTTTCTGTCTGTGTTTATGAGGGTGTGGATGTGGAAGGGGGGCTGGGAGGAAATGTGATGAGAAGTGATTCTACCTTGAAGATAAAGGAAACAATTCTTCATCTTATGCCAAAAAAAGAGAGGATACCCAGTGAGCCTTGATCTCTAGTCAGAACGCTCTCTATTGCTCCTGGCTCCGATGAATGAGAGATGCTTTATGTGCATGTGCTATGAGGTGGCTCGGAGGACAGGTGCATTCATTTTTTTGTGTTGTAACAATCTGAGCAGAAATTAACCTGAAGCTTTTTTTTTCCAATTTATGCATAATGATAATTGCAATTAATTAATAACAAAAGCATTAGCCTGAGGACAGGGAGAATGACCCTCTTTGCAATACCTTTAATATTACAACGAGTTAGACAACTGTGCACCAGCTGGTAAAGAGACAGAGGACCACGCCTCTGCTAGCTCCGAACTCGAGTGGGATAAGAGAAGCTCATAGTGTGAACCTGTTGGAAACCAATTCATTCTCTTTACTAGTATCGCATGGCTTTTATTGATGGGGAATTGAGATGATGAGAAGATTTGGGTGATGGCTAGTTTTCAATGACAAAAATTATGTATCCAAAATGATAATGATGCTGAAAAAAGCTACTTAGATCATTTCCCCCTCCCCCTCCCTCTTTTATTTCATGCGAGAGCCCAGACCTGCTCTTGGTTAAGAGAGCCTAATTTGGCTGAACTCCTTGGACTTCCTTTGGAGAATCTTGGGTATACACAATTGGAACTTTGAGGCAGGAGCTGGCCMTTGGGTATCTTTATAAGACGTTTTAGAAACTTCCCCTATTGAAGAATCTGTAGCTAATAACAAAGAGCTTTGGTCCTTGCTTTGAGTACAAAAATGAACTGAATTCAGTCTTAAGTGTGGAACCATAATACTTACTTTCTCTATATTTTTGCATACATACATTTGTATATCTCTTACAATATAGCACTGGAGCACTCTGGAGCAATAGCCTAACACAGTGATGCAAACAAATCATGTTACTGTGGAACAGTACAGTGTTTAAAGAAAATCCAGGTTAAGGTGTGTTTCTGAATGGAGATATACGTGTTATCAAATGAAGGAGCAGTTTTGTAGAATAATGGGGAGGGGCAGGCGATGAGATAGAAAAGGACCCTGCGTCATTCTGTGTTTTTCCCTATGCAGGTTTCAAGTGCTCTGCAATTAATGATACGTTCACTAAAATCTGGAGGGAGGTGGTGATGGGTGGTGGTGGGGGACACGTTGCAGCCAGCCAGCACAGCACATTCAGCTGGCAAATACGGGATGAAAAGAGGAGAAGAAGGAAGGTAGATGGAGAGGCAGAGTAACAGAGTAGTGGGYGGAGGTGCACAGCAAATTTTAAAATAAAGTAGGTAGATCTGGGATTCTTTGGAGTCAGGAGACAGCTATTGGGGGAGGGGAATAATTTTGCTCATGCCATCACAGGTTGGCCATTAAAGCTCCTGATTAATATTCTGATATATCATTCTTTACATCTGTATAGATCCACTTATGTCATTTTTTATTCTAACTTGCTTTAGAAATGCATGGTATGCAGGTATTTTGATTGCACATAGTCCTCTCTCCCCAATCCGTATATTAATCCACCGCATGGTACACACCCCTTTGCGTGTGCATGTGCTGCTCACATCCCCACTCTCCAGTTGCCTGCATCTGTACCACACATATATGCACACACATGCGCTCATTCACATATGCTTTCTGATCATTATGCAGCCATATGTCCTGAATGTGACTGCCTGTGCATATTCTGTGGCTGTTTCTGTGCCCAACTCCTACTCCTATAGCTGAATGCACATGCTTCCATGCACCAAAATTACCAGACTGGTTATACAGCTGTTGGAACAGCAAAGCTAGTGATGTACCAAAGTAAGCTTTAATTTAGAGAAGAAAAAGACCTTGGTTTTCAGCTAATGCTCTTATTCTSTCCCTGCCCAGACCTTTCATAAAGCAAAAAAGATGGCTGGGAATCRTAGGCAGGAGTTTCCTTCCCAAAATAAAGACAACTATCCTCAAATTATTTTTCYGAGGAAGCCCTTGGTGTCCCTCCTTTCTGGTTGCAAAAGAGCAAAATGTTGAAATTACAGGCTTGGGCGTGGAAGAAATCTCTTCACATTTGTGTCTAGGTGTGCTTGTCTGTGTCTATCCTCCCACGCCTCAAAGACAAATATGTTCACACACTCGTACTTCACAGAATATTCTTTCTTGTGGGTGCAATGCCAATGTGAAAAGTGAAGTGTCTGACTGACTGTGCCCACCCATGAGAGATGTAGATAGTTCAGTCTTGTCATTTACGCACACACTTGATTGCATCTCTGAATCTTTGCCCACAAAATATTGAGCTAAAAGGAGGTGTAATTGAAAGGCTGGGTCGTGGAATTTCTGAAAAATTTAAATTTACCTTTATTGCTAACCAGGGGTGCAGTTGGTGATACATGGAGATGGGTAGATAGGTGGCTAGAAATGCAAGTGTTGCGTGTGCCACGTACTAGAACAGATGGACATTATGGGGGTATGTGCTCAGTATTGGATTGCATGAGTGATTAAACAATAACCCGCAAGCACGTTTCCTACTTGTGGGTGAGATGATTCTCATTCATCACAGCCATATCCAACGGCTTGCTTCCCTTTCTGTCCTCTGCTCTTCACCCCAGTGCCGGAGAGCCAGCGGCTGCAAAGGTTTAAACCTGCCACACCCATCAAATCAAAGGAGGGAGGGGGAAGAGGCAGTCTGCATTTCTTTCCTCTTCCACAGGAGCAGCATGAATAAACAGGGCTGTATCTCTAAAGATGCAGTTTAATGCAATTAAAGAAGGAGAAAGCATTAGGGAACTCTTTTAGCAATTACAGCCAGCCAATGAGGTATCTTGTCATTCTTGGAATTACAGAGATTTATAGGACAGAGGAAAGGGAGAAAAAGAGAGAAAGATGCATGTTAAGATTTTGTTGCCTCAGGATATTAAAATATCTTGGACATAATTTACAGAAATTTAATTATGCTACACAATGCAGATACTTCAAAACTTGCAAGGCATGGTCTTGCCTTTAAACACCAACATAGGGAGAGAAAAAGGAGTATTTTAAAGGGCAGGTGACCACCCACGCCTCTCTTCCCTCTACTTGCCAGCGTGGCGTAGATCACCACAGACCATTGACTTCAAGGCAGAAGCACTTCATCTGTACCTGTGGAGAGTCTAGCCTTTGCCTTTTTTTAAGGACAATGCACAGTTTCTGTGCTTCTCTCAGTAAACAATTGCTGTATGGAAGTTTAATTACTTCAGGTCCTTACTATTTCTCTTCCTGGAGCAATACCCATGGGATTTCTCCTGGAAAGCATGTCTCCAGAGAAATACCCCTCCCACCACCCTGCCCTCCTCCGCTGCCTTTGCTGACTGTTAGAGACATTGATTTCTCCTAGATCGCATAATGTAACCGTTCTTAATGGCACAGATAAGCCCCCTCCTAGGGAACTAATTGCAGGCAGAGTTTCCAGGGGAAGAAAGACAGCTGTACTGCTTAGTGGGAAAGAAACATTTCCTATTGTCATGTGCTCCTGAATAGGAGTCCCAATAAAGAGCAGACAGCACCCACCACTGCATAGAGTTGTCCCTGCTGAGAAGGTTGTATTGAAACTTGTATCTACCTGTGCCAGGCTGGATATATGCGTGCAACCCATTGGACCGACATGTATAGTCTGTGGACTTGTCCTGCCCAATGCTGAGAGTGTCTGAATTATCTTGGAGCTGCTCCTGCCTCTGGATAAAAAAGTGTACAGCAGCTCCTGACTGTGCACATGCCATGCTGAGAGGATGGATGTCACTCAAGGCCTCCCATGTATTATGATGAGAAGATCAATACCTGCCTTGTATCAACAGTTACATGAAGTCTGGGCACTACCTCAAATTCAGGCTGAGATCTCTGTTTGTCCTGTGCCATGTGAAGCATCTTTTGTCAAAGGGCCACTCTGCCAGGGAGTCTTCCTTCTCTCCTGCGGCTCTGACTGACTTGAGGTGCAAGAGGTTCTACCTCATATCTGCTCTCATTTCAGGTCAGCTGTCATGGACTCTCTGATGCCATCCCAGGATCTAGGAGCTAATCTGCACAAACATAAAATTTCCCCCAACCCATCTCCCAAGGAGACTGCTATCAAGTTTCATGGTCTTCTTGTGCTAGTGGGAGGTGAACTGGGCCATGTGTGTCTTGCTGTCTGGGTTTTGCCCTCTGCAAGATAGTAGTAGGTGGATATTGTGTGATGTTAATTGAGGATGTGTATAATTGATGGGGTTCACTGGCCTTATGCTGAGAGGCATGTGCTCTGCTCAGTGACTCTCATTTGCTCCATGTGCAGAGGACCTGGGGCATATGTGGTCTCAGCCTTGTCTATACTGTGCATGCATGTCTATGCTGAGAGATCGGTGTATAACTAGGAAAAACAGCAGGCATAGCCTGAGGATTGTTTCTGCTTTGACTAAAATAGTATGAAGCAAAAGTGCGTGCTTGTTTTTGCATCAAGTACATATAAACCTGAGATCTCTGCATACTCCTAGTAGGACAGAGGTGAATTKCAGTCCATTTGCTCAGTCCATGCTTTGGTGGCCCCTGTATCTTTCTCTCTGCATAACTCTCCTGTTGTCCCCTCCTCCTGCACAGAAATGATTCTTTCTTCTCTTCTATTGCTTTGGGCTTCCTCCCTACTCGGGGATGGTTTTATCAGGATTTGAGAATAAATGATAGTTCCAATGACAGACTGAGACTAAGGCAACCTCAGGATGGGAAAGCTTTAGATGGAAGCACTCTATGTTGATTCACTTTACAGGTCACTGATTCCAGGATTTGCTGTGAGACTGATAAGTCTCAGGAATAGGTTTGGTAGCAATCCACACTTGGCCACCTCTGATCTATAAAGGTCTAAACTATAAGGCAAGAATCAYGGCCCAGTAGTTCTGCACGGGGGTTCATGAGTCTGACAACAGGAGGCCTGTCATTCAGACAGGTTCTGCGGGAGATGCATGTCCCTTGCTGGTAAAAATACAGAGCAGGTATCTTGGTGAGAAACCTTTCAACAGTAGAAGTCCAAAATCAAACTCTAAAAGCCATCTACATTCATTTCATCTATAATTCCAACCCACTCCCCCCCCAAGCATGCTGGGAAATGACATGTAACCTCAAAGCTCTTATGGCCTCATGTGGAGAAGGTGTTTACATATCCTTAGGGCGCTCTCTATCACCTGCTGAGTGTGTGTGTGTGTGTGTAAAATTCCTTGGCTTTTCATGGTTGCAAGCAGCACAGACCACTATTTAGCATACAGGAATGAGTTTTGGGAGAGTTGTTTTCTACTCCTAGTAGTGCTATTAACCTACTTTCTGACTTGATCTAAGGGCAGTTTCTCTGCATGTCATGGCCTTCTCTGCAAGGTGCTTCTTTAATTTGGAAACAAAATAATTAGTGTGTGGAAAAAAAGAGATTCTGAGGCCCTCAGGTGAAAGGTACTTTAGACAGGCAAAGCTTTGTTTTATCCATCCTCAGTCACTCCTGTAATGCTAGGATGTTACTAGCCACTTGGGTTCTTCTGACACAAGCCATTGATTTTCTTCCTAGAACCAAGTTTTCTTGTATTGGGCCACAGCCTGAGAATGGGCTACAACTTAGCTTTCTCCCTGTCATTCACCAGCGTGCTAACTTCTCCCCTCCTGTCTTAATGAACCACTGAATGAACTGAACCACAGGAAGTTCTGCCTGAATATGAGGAGGAATTTCTTTACTGTGAGAGTGACAGAGCACTGGAACAGGTTGCCCAGAGAGGCTGTGGAGTCTTCTCTGGAGATATTCAAAACCTGTCTGGATGCAGTCCTGTCTAACAAGCTGTAGGTGACCTTGCTTGAGTAGAGAGGTTGGACTAGATGATCTCCAGAGGTCCCTTCCAACCTTACTCATTCTGTGATTCTGTAATGCATCAGCTTGTAGCGATGTACAGTACGTGTGTGGGGTGGAGAACTAGTGTCATGAAAATACTGATTTGTTTTTCATATATCAAAAAGAATTTATCCTTTTGGAGTTCAATTAATCCTGCTATCTCTGCCTGTTATTCTTTTTCTCTCCTCTGCCCACCTGTTCTATTCCTTGCTTTCTTCCTGCTCTCTTGACCATATAATCCTTCTGCTGCTTCTCCTCTCCTCCAGCTGAGCACTAGCACTCCATTACATTCTGCTTCTTGCGGGCTCCAGCTGGCATTATCAGCACTACCTCTAGGATCTTTTTCTTTTCACCTCTTCCGGTACTGTTATCAGCGGGGAAGCTGATAGTAGCTCTAACTACACAGATTCTTCCTTTGTGCTGCTGTTTGCTTTTGCAGCTTCTGCACTTCTCCTGCAGGTGGGCAGCTGTAAGAACTACTGGAAATTACTGCCTATAGACAGAATCAGCCARTGGTGCATCCTTACCTATTGCATTGCTGTCAGCATAGGTGAAGAGTTCCCCAGTCCCACCAAGAAGCTGGCAAGGGGTATGGCTGCCATGACGGCGATGCATGCAGTGCAAGCTAATATTGCCATTTCTGCTTTCTTCAGCATTCATGCTTCCTCCAGTCTTGTCCCGCTGCTAGTAATGCCATTGCTGGGTAGCAGGCCATGCTCCAGCTCTCTTGCTGGCCGAAGAGACGATATCCTGAGCCAGCCTTCCACCAGGGTTGGGAGGGTTGACCTTAATTCCTCCAGGATATACTTACCTTCTTTCAAATTATAACTAATAAATGTCAGTCCCATTCATTACTCATCTTCCTTCTGAATTTTCTTGAACTAATTCCAGCCATAATCACAGTATATCTCTATTTCTAGAAAGGCGGCACATCTCACAATTCTTAACCATTCTCTTTGTAGGAGCCACTTTTCTCCAAAGGCTAGTAATTAATAATAGGCTCTGAAGGAATCTTGCTCCTGGGGTTTGAATACCCYAAAAATTTAGGAGTTCAGGGATGTGTGGTTGGATTTGGACACAACTCTGCAGTCCTCCTTCCATAATAGCCTGGGAGTGAAACTGTGGTCTCAGAACTTCTTATTTTTGTGGATTGGGCTGATTTCTAATAATTGGTGGTATCTAGAATAATTTACAGTTTTGATTACTTATATAATTAGTAAAACTACTATCAGTTAGGATCTGGTTCATCTGTTTGAATGGAATCAAACCCTTTTATCAATATCATTTATCATTTATCAATGACTATAAATCTGAAAGTATACTGTTAAGTATGCAAGGGCAGGGGGTTGGGGCAGCAAGGTGCTATGCTGTGGTCTTTTGCATAAGATGCCAATCATTTATATTAGTTCAATTTGAAACCAGAAGAATGTAAACCAGAATGCTTTTGATCTGACCATTGCTTTCATTCCATCCTTACCTTACCCTCAGCTTTAGGAATAAGTTATTCAATGGTGGACTTAAGTAATTTTCCTTAAACTATTCATAAATTTGTAAAGCTATATTCTAAAGAAGCAAATATGACACGTTGCTTTTCTGACAGTAAAAACTTGCAACCATTCTGGTTTTGTCCAGGTGTGAGGCCGACTGTGACAAATCATGTTGGGGGCAGGTTTAGCTCAGTTGGTTAGGGCATTGTGCTGCTAATGGCAAGGTTAAGGGTTCAATCCCCCTGCGGGGCTATGCTGAGGGTTGGACTAGATGACCTCCAGAGGTCCCTTCCAACCTTACTATCTTATGATTCCATGTGCTGAGAAAATGCCAGGAGAGCATTTCCTGCTCCACTGTGCCTGAGGAGCATGTTTCAGCTGGGAGGCTGTACTGAAGCAAAGGAGCTTTTAGACACTGAACCAAAACCCTGGAGTTTGAAGGCAGAGACACTTCACTATAGATTGGAAAGTTGCACTGAAATAGCACTTGTGTACCTCAGAACCAGAGGCAGCTTCCTTAGGATCAGTAGTTTCATTCTTAGCTGGCTACATTGGAGTAGTCAGGTTGACAGCTTGCAAAGGCATGGATTGCACTAGCTGAGTCAGAATTTGTCAGAATGGAGACTTTTCCTGATCAAAGATTAAAGACACTGTTTTTAACTCCTCCTGCTGTTTGCATTTCCAGTAGAAGACCCTTAGGAACTTCAAGCCGTACATAGAGTTTTGAGGACAGAGATCCACAACAGAAAATTCATGTTTAATGTTGACAGGACCTTTAAAAATGCAGTAAAAAGCATGAAAAGGATGAAACCGAACCTACCTACAACACAATACCTGGCAAAAAGCCTCTTCTTTGACCTAAAGGCCAGTCAGAGTACCAGCTAGAAGAGATCTAATCCTAAGGAGAGGAAGACTGGAGCAAGGAAAAGAGATCTCCATCCCCCCCCAAAATAATGGAAGAGATGAAGCTAACCAAAAGCTCCATGAAGTAAACCGAATTTGAGTCACTTCTAGAGGATAGTTAGCAAAGTTAATACGTGTTTCAATCTCTTATACGGTAGTAAAACTAGATATGCAGCAAAAAATCTTTCCCATTATGATGCCAGTTGTACAAGACTGTGAATGACAAAATAAAGAGCATCTACAGATTAGTGAAAAATAAACTTTAATGATTAAAGAAACTTTTAGAGAATCTTCGTTTAAAGCTCAGTTAATTCTGTTCTACATTCTTTTTTTCCCTTTGAGTTGTATGATTCCACAATACTGTAATAGATGCTGYAAGACAGTGCCTCATCTTGTAGAATTTCTTTGCTTTTTCATTAGGGTGTAGTTGAAGAGAGGAATCTGAAATATGTCACAATATTTTCCCATTTTTCTGGACCCAGAAATAAGAATTTATGATACTATAGATTGAAGTGCCATCTTAGAGGTATCTATTGTACGCTGTAGAACTTCAGAACTTCCTTCCTTTCTAACTGTGGAGTTATCGTAGGTATCAATATAATAGCACGTATAAAGTCCCCTAAACATTTGAAGATTACTTATTGGCATGCTAGATGATCCTGATTTTTATCAGYGATAATCAGCTCAATTCCTGCTTAACATCTAAGCCACAGTGGGATCTACAAAGCAAGTATTCTTCCAGTTGCTTTCCCTGCACAGCCAAAATGAGTAAGTATGTCAGAGCACATAGACCAAGCATCCACAGAGAMTGCATCCAAGAGGAAGGGAGTGTACTTTTATCCAGAAAAGCCTTGTATCCTTTTATCCAGAAATTCTTTGGTTAAAGTATTCACCTAGAGATGTGGTGAATGTACCACTTCTGTCTGAGTAGATCTGAACCCCATCTTCTAGGACGGTTCCTGATTATTAGGCTATGGAATATTCTGAGGCAAGTTCCTCTGAGAGTTTCACTGGTCAGTTGATCTGTTTTGCACAAAAGGGTCAAATATTATTGAGSCCGGAGCAAGAGAATGAAATAATGTCCTCCTGGCTCCTTAGCTTAGTGTTTATGGTACTTACAGAGGAGAGGGAAGATCTACATTCCAAACCTTTGGCTAAAATTTTACATCATGTATTGTCAGTAAGGTCAGAGTGTTTCATGCCTGTTGTGCATGTCTCCAATAAGATATTTAACTGCAATTATACAGATAAAACAATTAATAGCAGCCACAAAGYAAGAAGATTAGGATCTAGAAAAGGGGCAGAACAAGTCAGGATGTACTGATGAAGGAGAGTTGTTTCAAATCCTCCAGGACTGATCAGCCATCTTCCTAGATTATTTGCAAAAGTGATGGAAGCAATCTCTGACCATGAGCTTTGAATACTTTGAAAACTCATGAGGGCTGAGTGAGAAGACTGYTGAGTGAGGCATCAGAAGGCTGAAAAATAACAAGGAGGAGATAAGAAATTACAGAATACTCGATTTAACTTCATTCATGGAAAAAAATGGTGGAAATAATCAAATAAAGGAGACAATTAGGAGCCAGCACAAATCTGTTGAGAATAGATCATGTCAAACCAATTTAGCTKTCTTCTTTAACAAGCCTTGTGGATACAGAGGAAATAGCTGTTATATCTTGTCACCTTTAAGGATGTTGACATTATCTCACAGGCTTTAATCATGAGTTAAGCAAAGAAACATAGTCCAGATGAAAATGTTACTGCATGAATGCAGAACTGGTGTAGATTACCCTACTCAATGAGCAAATCTGTGATTTGCTGTTGTAGAAGACTATTGAGTGGGTTTCCATAAGGCTGAACTGTGGCCTGCTAATACTTAATATTTTCATTAAATACATTGTTCTTCATATTTTGATTTCAACCTAGATTTCTTAATATTATATTTGCCCAATTTCTTCAGCAGATTTATTGTATAAATCTAGATTTCAACCTAGATGACCTGCTAGAGATCATGCTTGTTAAATCTGCAGAGGGTATGAGCTAGGTGTAAGCTGGTAGAAATTTCTGGAATTCAGGACAGTCTTGGCAAACCAAGGACCAGTTTTGAAAAGCATCAGAGTGAATGTAAGATGCTCTGCATGGGCAGGACGAATAAATTACAACCAGTTGCCCATGGGGGGCAACAGGCCAACWAGCCATCCTTCAAGATAGGAGGGAGTGTCTGTGGAGGACCACAAGTTCAATGTTAGTCTAGTCATCCTGTTTCCAAAAAGACAAACATCTTACCAGGATGGATATGCAAATGGGAGTTTAGGCTGTAAAACATGTATAATAAGCCTTCAGCTCTGATCAGCACATGTTAAGACTCAGCTGAAATGCCATGCCTAATTCTTGCTAACTAAGCGTGGTCCAGTTGGAGAGACTGCAGACCAGGGTAGTGAGATTTCTGAGGACAAGGAAAACAGAATCTGTGAGGAAAGATTCAAGTAATTAGGGTTGTTTAACCTAAAAGGGGTAGGACTGAGAGGGGTCAGGATGCCAGTCTTCAAGTACATAAAACACAAGAGTAAGAAAACGATAATAATGTGTTCTTCACGTGTGGCAGTCAATCAGAAATTCCCAGCTGGAGCAGTGTACCCCTACTGACGCACACCTTCRTTGCTTTATCCCCTCTGCTCCCATTATGATGCATCCCGACGGTTCCTGGGAATACTGAATAAAATGTGCTGAGATATAATGTTAAAGACACTGCACCTTCACTGGAGATATTCTCACGCAGCGGCAGAACTGCATAAAGCTGACCTGCAGTATCTTCTRTTATCACGTTCTGAGTCTATATAGCCTCCAGGAAGATATCCTTTCCCAGATTCTTCTAAGGCACAACACAAGAGGGAACACAGCACATCCTGCCTAGAGTCAGGATTACCCAACTTTTTTTGGATAAAATAACTTGTAATACTCAAAGACACTCTTTCAATTACATCTTATTTTTTGCTGAGCTTTACCTGTTTAGATAAAAAGTTTCTTGTTAAGGATCTTCTTACTCTGTGTTTTGTTATTTTTATTTGGCTATATCTGAGTTTGAGATTATAGGAATAAGGCTTTGGATGTGTAAAGAGTATTACAATCATTTAATAAGCAGCTTTTATGCCTTTATACTATAACAAAATAGAATGCCATTATGATTTCAAAGGAAAAAAAATTCTTATTTTATGCCTTTTTGGCTTGCTTTTTTAAGTAGGAAACTAAATCCTTTTCTTCTGAGCATATATTAAGTTTTCAAAGTCAAACACTTAGAATGTAGAGAATTACCTAATTAAAAGGGTTGCTAATCCATCTTTAGTTTGTCCCTCACTTTTAGGCATAATGATGTGGTCCTTAACTATATGCTTAAATACTGGTGTGTATTATATATATATTATTTCAATAGGATCCTCGCCTGATTCAGTGCACAGAATGGGATATACTTAGGGACTGAATGAGTTTTGCCATAAATGAGGGTGTCATCTGTAGATCTCCAATTTCACTTAYTGCCAGTGTTGAAGGTTGTATATTGAATTGGGCAGAGGTTCAAAAGCAGGAGAATGGTCTCATGCTAGGGCAATTCAGTTCTGCCCTAGAATTAGGCACTTCCTTGCCTCTTGCCATGAGTTCCTATGTGATACTGAAGAAGCCATATAAATGAGGCTTTCTACGAGTGGCCACTAACTGGTGCATTGTCGTTTTCTGGGTTCTCAATCTGAGACTCCTGGGATCTGACTTGCAAAAGTGCATATTGGTATTGTGTGGAGTTCTACTATCAACATGCACAGAGCTGTGGAAGTGCTAAGCAGTTTGATAATGCAATAAGGCATCTCAATTTGGGACTTAAAATTAGTGGGTACTCTGAACACTTTTGACCTTAACCTTGTTGTGTCTTATTTCACTGGCTGTAAAATTGAGATAACAACTCCACCTGCTTCCCTGGGAAAATATCCATTAATGYTTGTGAAGCACTGAGATACTATAGCAAAATAGTGCCATAGAAAAGGATATGAAGAAACTAGTAATTCTGTATTCAATGCTGGGTTTGAATGATCCATGGCAAATAAGGCACTTTGCCACGCCTAGAATTAGGCTAAAGGGAATATACTGAATAGCTACCCTCTCAGCGAGCCCTGTCTATCTATTGTACTAGCTGAGATGACGTGAGGGAGACCTGCAGGAAAAAAACGATGTGAGATCAGGTAGTTAAAGACTCTATAAGGCATACACACAACTGAGTCAAATCATGGTTTCAGAGGCAGTCTCCATTTTATGTATTCTCRTTTCAACTTTTACTATGTGCCTGTAGAGATGATTATAGAACAGGCTCTTTATGTAATACATGAGAGTCATGCTACTTTGTACTCATACCTATGAATGTTGGGTCTCAAAATAATTTGACAAAAATAGGACAAATCTGTTATCATTGAAACTAGTGCTGTATTTTTCACTAGTGTCAGAAGTCAGCTTGGATTCTTAACAAAATAAGCCTAGAACACTCTTGTTATTACTTCTTTTATAAGTGAGCAAACTGAGGCACGGAAGAAAGYGGAATTACCTGCCAAAGTGATTCTGCCTATTTTCTCTCCTTCTATCCATCACCAGACTATTATTCATATGCTAGCATGAATTAAACTAGAAATGACAGGGAAAGTGTGGGTTTTTTTCCTCTCTTCTTCCCCTCCCTTGCTTCTGGAAGAAATAGCCTGATTAATATAATTTTGTTTTTCTTTATTTGCTGATCTCTTTATAAGTGTGTCTGCGGGAGTAGGGTGTGTGTCTGTGTTCAGGATTCTGTGAGAGGATCTCCTGAGAGAGGGTTAAGCTGGAGAAGCAAGGAAGCAGGCAGATCTGTGGTATTGTAGGTGCTAAACCCAGATCTCAATGATGTGCTCAAGAAGCTCAGGCTCTTGGCTGGCTGCCAAGTTGTTGCCTTGGAGGATAGCCATGCAAAGAGGTTGTGCTCCCATTGGGAGGAGCAGTCCCTCTGGAACATAAGGTCCAGTCCAGAACCAGCTTTAAGAATGATGTCTTCAAACTGCATAGTCTTCAAGTTGCACTTAACAGGGAGCCAGAGAAGAGGCAAGAGCCTTGGTGATATATGGTTATGCATTTTTACTAATGAGAGGCTGCCTAGGGCTTCTCCCTAGACTGAATAGGTTGTTGTAGTTGTGGAGACTGTAAACGTCTGTACTGCTTTCCTCAGCTCTGTGGCTCGTAAGGTGGGACACAGTTTTCTGGTCAGGCACAAGTGGGAATTTTTTCCACTCTGGCTGCATGTATTGGCTACCRATTAACTGAGACTGCCTACTCTGTTGATATATTGCCTCTTAGGCCTCTGTGTCAATGAATTATTTCCAGAAGAGAGTTTACTTCTCCCATGGGGGTATGTTACAGCCTAAAATGTTCAAGGAGAAGTTTTATCTTAGCAGAGGAAATATCGAAATCCTAGTACAGAAATTCAGAAGTCTTAGAATGAAAGCAATTCACTTGAACTCCATAATATCTGTACGTACCTTTGTCTGTTGTCCTGAGATGTGCCAGTATGGTGTGACTACAAAACAGCCAAATATAACCACTAGTTATAGCTTGAAGTATATGGCTTATGAGGGCTCCGTCTCCTATTTTGAGGACCTTCTGCTGAGATTGCCCGCTATGACAACTTTAGAGACTCTATTCCTGCAGAGTTAAACCTCTGGCTTTCAGRACTGATGCAGATTTGATGGTCAAGACTGAGTGATCTGAAGAGACGCTTAATGGAGGCAGTGTTGGTGAATGAAAGGGAAGACCCTTATATAGTATAGAGGGAAGGACTCTGTCTCTCTACCAACTCAGAGTGGAAATGGAGAGGCTGACATTGTAGGGAAGGAAGGGGCTTAGATGCAAAGTGAATCTGCAGTTGTCTCTCTGGACCAGAACATGTTTGCCAAGAAGATAATGGAACTATAGCTCTTCCGTTAGCATTTGGGAGGTGATGGGAATTTTATAGTCCTCACTGTTCCAAAATCAGATAGGATTTCAGCCTACTCCTGGTGCAAATCCTGCTCTTGGCTTTGTCATGTAAGGACTGTACAGTGCTGTGGCACGGACATGAGAAGCAAAGGTGGAAAAGGGAACTGGACTAGGTCAGGCAACGATTTTATTGGAAGTATCTGCATTCATATGGCTTTACTGGCTTGTTCTACCCATAGAAGAAGCATTGACCACAGCAGATACTACTGAAATTTGCAAACACCCACTCCAGAACCGAGTGGGCCTTCCCGACCCAAGGTCGGCCTTCCTGTCTCGCAAAATACAGTAAGTGGCCGCACTGGTAGGGTTTGCTTTCTTCTAWTTCTCTTCTTGTTCTGTCCCTGTGAAGAGGAAACTGTGTTCTTCATTGTCCTTTCCTGCCTTCTCATTTCTGTCCTCATTCAGTTCCATCTCTCACATGTGATTTGTGACATCTCGGCTTCACACAGCGTGATAGCATGGATGTTGGTATTTCTAACCTGTACTTTTTCAGCTCCTCTCACGGGTACTTGCCTCTGAGCTCTTCCTGCTGTCAGGCATAACAGAAGACGAGTATGCTGAGCATACCTCTTAGGGCGTGACACAGAGAGATTCTGCTGTTTGGATAWTAGTTGGGGAAATCTTTGAGTAGTGCAGATATTCCTGGAGAAACTAATCAGAATTGGAGATAGGCACAGTTTTTAAAAACACAWGTTGCAAGTACCGTGGTGTAAAACAGGAGATCAGCTTGCTGCCAGTGGCAGTGAAACACTCACTCAGTTATATAGAGCACAGGAAAATGCTGAACAGGCTTTCTGTCATTCCTTTCCTCCACTTGCATCAAGGCCCTGAACTCCTGCCCCACAGCACTCCGAGTATTCCAGTTCTCATGCTGTAGGGGAGCCACTGAGATGCTGAAAATTAAGCAAAGATATAACTGATTGTTTGAACAGAATAATTCTCTGTTCAGTTGCTTTTTGTAACTCTTAAATGATGAAGCCTTAGGAGGCTTTTCCCTGCTGCAGTAATTGTGCATTCATTACATTGCCAGATAAGCCTTACTTTCTATTAATTTATTTTTTGCTAAGAAAAACATTTCATTTTCCATTGATAATCTAGCCTCACCTAATTCAAGGATGGCCAACCTGGGGCTTTTAAGCCAAAGGCAGATACTGAGCAACTGAAGTTTAATTCCCACAGTGCAGATATGTCATATTATTGACAACATGCTCTGCTGATATTAGGACTACTTTTCTATCAGTGCTCCCACACGGAAGCTCTCAGGAGCTGCCGAGGCCATCTCCTCCCAGAAGTTTTGGGACTTAGCATGGCATCCAGCCTAACCTCATCCTATGCTGCCTGCTGGGACCCTGGGGAGCCATTGCTGTTTTCTGCTGAGAGCTATCTGATGAAAATTCTTCACCTTATCTGAGGTATATGGTAGGACTTTGAACCCTCTTAGACACCAGAGAATGTTTTCCTATGAGACATGTAAGGCCAAGAGGTTTGAACTCCCATGACTTAACTCATTCCATTTTAGAAAGTGAAGTCTGTGTAGAAGTTGCATTATGCTTCATTACTAGGAGTGGACACAGATTAGACTTCATCTGCAACTAACATGAGACAGTACATATGTGTAAAAAATCAAAATGAAACTATTTTAAAAGAAAATTATTAAGGCTGCTAAATCAAGTGCTCGAAGGTTAGCCAATGTTGGAAATGCAGTTGCCTGTGCAACCTCAGCATACTCTCCTCTTCTGTGTGTATTTCAGTACACTTTTAATAACAGGAACACATCCTATTTTTCTTTTCAGAGATTCCTACCACATTGAGGTCACAGAATGGATTGTGCTTATTTAATGAACAGCTATTCAATGTTTTGTTCTCTCATAATTAGTTAGTGTGTGACCTTATTCAATGAACACAATGCAAACTCTGCTCTGAAATCAGAAATACTAATTTTCTCCTGGGCTGCCTTGTGATTCTTAGTATTTCCCAAATATTAGTTTATTTTCACAACCCCCACGTGAGACAACTATGTATTATGACTCCATTTTTGCAGATGGAGAACTGAACCACAAAGTGAGAGTCTGGTCAGCAGGATTCCATCATTTTATGTGCCTAATTTGAGAAATAAAGTACCTGACTTTATGTTAAGTTTTTGCTTTCAAGCATTGCAAATATTCAAAAACATCTTCCAATAGTCTCAGCTGCAGCTTTGAGTGCTCAGCTCTGCTGTGAATCAGATTCAAAGTATCTGAAGCAAGCTACCCAAAGATAYGGAGCATACAGCTAGCAACTGCCCTGTCAAAAGTATAGGCAACGAAAACCACAAAACTCTACAGCAAAGGTAGAGCAGAACTATAGGACAGCTGTCTGTTGGCCRCCCTAACCCTGAGAACCTCTGTTCTTTGGAAAGTCTCTGCCTCCTTCATTTTAACCTTCTGACTTCTGGAAAAAATGGGACTAAGACTTTACTGTAATCCCTATTTCCCCCCAGTTTCCTAAGATTCAACAATCCAGAATTCCTAGTAAACCTTTAAGAACTCTTTAAGCTCTTCTGTGTTACTTCACAATCTTTCAGCAGATATTTACAAGGCTAGTTCCAAGCAGTGGCAGGRTAGTATCATGTAATCTACAGAACCATCCTAACAAAAAAGATTTATAAAGGCAGGAGCCCAGCAGGATTTTCCAAGAGCCTTGGTGCCCAATTCTCACTGGTTTCAATGGAATTAAAACAAGTACACGTTTATGAAGATCCCATCTTTGATTCCTTAAAATCTCTCTCTTTAATTCCTCTTTCAGTCAAGTTCATGCTGACTCACTACAGCAAACCATATTAACATGTTAGTAATTCATGAATGTTTGTAAAGTGATGTGATAGTACAATCTGGAAAGCAGGCATCTTGGGGGTGTGTTCTATTTTCTGTAGGCTTCAAACTAAATGCTTCTGCAACCAAGGCAAAATATAGGTGGAAACATTTTTTTCTCCAAATTATACTGAGATCAAAACACCTTGACAGGTGTTCCAAATCTAAACCAAGTACTCTCAGATGTTGCTAGTRATCAGTCAGATCCCAAAACCCTGAGTCAGTGACTGGTTTGAAAGAGTACAAAAAATGTTTGGGCATTTGTAATTCACTCTTACTGGGAGGGATCAAATGACTCTTGTTGAATTTAACAACTATTTAAAAATACTTCTGTATCCATGTTTCATTTCTGATTTCAGTTCTGCAGGATTTGGTGAACAGGTTATGTAACCTGACTTCAGACTGTGGGTTGCTTGCCGATTATTCACCTACTTCACTATGYTTTTATATGCATACCTACATATATAAATGTATGTATATACACAATATGTGTGCATGCAGTTCATGATACTTGTGTGATAATGTTTCCTCTTACTGATGGGGTTGCAGAAGGAGAACAAAGAGTTATATAAAAAAAGTCACACTCCAGGACTAAAATTTCTGATAAATAATCATTCATTATAATGGAACTTATGAGAATTGTGATTATTTTCATGGCTAAAGCAATAGTTCATCTGAAAAGTCGAGTATAACTAATAACATAACCTGGCCACATAACACAGACATTTGCATACCATAATCTTTACTTCATTTTATTTACTTCATTGAGTGACACATCACTTGAGTTACACAAACTTGTGTCTTATGAGGGACTAAGTATTGTTATTTCTAACGAGTCAACAAAACTGGACTGGCAAGAACCAATCTTATCCTGTGACTTCCTGAAGAAGCTGATCCCTACAATACATGTAATWTTTTTTTCCCTCTATGAACTAGTGTCCTGCCAGTGCAGTTTTTTGTGTTCAGCACATTCCCATTGTCTTGACTACTGTTGCTTGTTTCATTGCTTCCTTCCCCAGTACCACAAGGGAGATATATCCCAGAGATATAGAAGTAATAATGGCTGTCATCATCATAAATCCTCATGCATTTGGCTCTTCTCACAGTCTGTGGGCACTTCTCCCTTCATCTGGGGACTAACCATTAGGACAATAGGAGCCWGGATGGAAAAGTGGTTAGCTTCCTTCCACTTGATCTTATTTGTCCTAGCCTGTTTCAGCTACCCAACCTCTTGACATTCTCAGAAAACTCCTAATTGTGTTGAATAGCATGTGGAGAAGGCTGACAGGAAACAAAGCAGTCAGACTCAGGACTGTGTGAAACAATCTGCATGAATTASTATGCATCTATAGAACGCTTGGCCATTTATATGTTCCTTTAACTTTTTTTTCTTTCCCCCCCTAAGTGCTTAGCTACTTTCATCACCATCTATGTTCGTGGTTGCAGCTTTTCCTTTGCCTTTGGGAGTCTGATCCACACGCTGATTTATTTTTAGCTACATTGCTAATTATTATTTTTGTGAGTATAGTGTTTCATTATTCATTAAAGCTGGGGAGACATTTTAGTCATTTCTCAGTGGAATGAATGTGAATTCAGTAACCAAAATAGGTTCTCTGCATACGGGTTAAGAGAGCTAGGAAGAATGGCCTGGCAAAGATGGATGGTCTGACAGGTGAGAGTTGTTGTTATACAAGGGAATGTTACTAAGAAAGCATGAACAAGCAGTTCTCAACATGAACAAGAGACAGGGGGCTGAGGGAAACTCTGGCAGAAACTTTGTGTTTCACCAATGGAATAAAAGCCAGAGAAGCCCAAAGAATCATCTTTTATGAAAATGTACAAAGACTGATATGAGATACTGCTTTTGCAGGGTGAGTAAAAGATGGAGAAAATCATCTTGCTGCAGTGGAAAGTGAGGGCCTAGACAACCCTCCAATCCATTTTGCAGTAAATCCAGCTGGTCCTGAGGGATGCTGAATGAACCTCTCCTCCCTACAAAGCTATGCAAAGTGAACTTGTTCTTATTAACAGGAGATTAAACTCTGCACAGTTTTCTGACATTATTCTCTTTGTGCAAACTTCCCAGTGCTTTCTGTCTGTCTTTGCACTAGGTCCTGAGGGAAGAAGCCCCTATTCCAAAAACAGTTTCTGCTCGGGATGAAAACTTGCTTTCCAGAACACTTCTTTAGCAGAACAGGAAGAAGTGGAAAGAGCTTTATACACTCTGCCTGCCCAGCCATCCCGTCATCCTCACCAGAGATCCCTTCTCCCTTGAGTCCTCTGTCAGTGCAGCTGAGTAAAGCCCTCCACAGAAAGGGCTCCAAGGATGTCAAGGTAGTTCAGTATGAGAGCAAGATAGAGAACAATTTAAACTTTTTGTGTGGAGAGAATGCATTACAATGCAAGCTGCCTTGAGGCTACTGCTGTGCTTCCCAACTGAAGCATGGAAAAAAACTAGAAGACTTTAGGACTAAGATATTTAAGGCCAACTGAAGCCCTCTTTTAATAAAAACTTAAAGATGGAAAGCCCAGAAAGTAAAAAATCTGGAAAGAAAGAACAATCGTCCCACAGCAGGGAGTTTAGTGGAAGCTCTGGGTGACTGCTTATGGGTGAGCTGTGATATACAAGYCCTTGTGAGCAGTGAATCCAAACWCTTAAGGCTTTTTCCCTAGTATGTCTATTCAACGTGTCCCTGTTAGCTGGAGGTCTTTATAGCACTAACTTAACAGTGTCCACGCTGTGATATACAAGCCCTTGTGAGCAGTGAATCCAAACTCTTAAGGCTTTTTCCCTAGTATGTCTATTCAACGTGTCCCTGTTAGCTGGAGGTCTTTAKAGCACTAACTTAACAGTGTCCACAGAGGGCCTATTGCAGCATGAACTACAGGCCTGCCTTTCCCCCCTCCCCTTTTCGGTAGTTTTGTGCATGAGAGGAGCAAAGTAGGATGCAAAAATGGCTTGAAGCCACATGTGCATTTCCCATATTGCAGTGCCGGTCTCTAGAAAAAGTGATTAAGCCCTGAGGCTGCTCAGACTCATGTTCAGCTCAGATTGAAACAATCCCAAAGGACTGCTCCAATCAAAGCCACATCTGTATGCTGGTGACAACCCCTACCTGAAGGATGGGAGAGGGATATGGCACAATATTATGCCTTCGGCTTTGTGCCACTCAGGAATGACATCTGAAATCAGGGGCCTAGTTCATCAGTTTTGTAGACCTTGAAAAGCACTGAAGCAAACAGTCTCAGACAATCTCAATCTCCATCTCAGACAGTCTCAAGCAAATGGTCTCAGATAGTCAAGCCCAGGTTCTTGGATGAAAGAAGCTGTGTTATGCAGGTACCCTCTGAAGGCCTTTTCAGTTTCTGATAGACCCTCATGCTTCCTTTCAGGGTGTTCTTATCCTGCACTGAGAGAAGTAAATAAAGAAGAGCATTTTGAGTATYGCATAATGTTTTGACCTGCTACACCATGCATTTGAGACTTGCAGTAGTGCAAATACTAGCTTCAGAGTTCAGAGTCTCTCTGAATATAACAACGTCTCCTCTCCCAAGCTGTTTGGAGCAGCAGAACACAGACGTCTTGTAAAAATTAGCTCTGCTAAGAATGATATGGAAATTAATGGAATCACACTCACTTTCACCATCTAGCATTGTCTTTGGCCTTCAACCTGCAGTACAACATCTCAGTACAATTGTTTCTCAATAAACTGTATGAACTTTGGGATAGGAGGAGAAGGGAGATATGGTCTAGGTCTTCTCCCACTTTGCTGTAAGTCAGCTATATCCAGGAGCTCATAGAGGGACCAGGAGTCTATCATCTCCTAYATTTGATGTCTCATAGAGCAAGTTTAACTCTTTCATTCTCACCTGTGTAACAGCGAGTTCTAGGGACCAAGGAGGAAAGAGATATGGGATCTCYTTCTTTCTCTGCTTGTTCTTTAAACACATAAAAGGAACTAAAGAAATTGTAGGCTGAGAGTAATTTCACAGGAAGTTTCCTATGAGGTATTTGGCATCCAAGACATGCTGTTGCTGTGAAGAATTCAGATCCATCAGAGGGGCTCATGTACTACATACTGCTTTTGGTGACTGTACACATGTTGATGTGAGAGCCCTATCTGCTGCCTTGCAGAAGATCTGTAGGACACTGATGGCACTGATGAAGTGAGGGTAGGTGGAGGGAATGGCCAAGTCAAATCAGAGGGAAATGTGTGTGTGTACATATGAAGGAGATCTCTGGGTCAGACAAGCCCAGCTGGGCATGAAAAACCACAACACAAATCAGTAAAGTGAGCTGCTGTGAAGATCAGAGTCAGCACCCTCAAGTCTTGTTCAACATTGGTATTTTCTGCCTCTAACAGCAAGGTTTACTTTTGTCTTAGTGGAGCCAGGGCTKGTATTAAGCAACCCCCAAGAGCAAGAAGCTAAGAGCCAGAAGCTAAGCCATCAGAGCCACTCCTGGCTAATAAGGACTGCCCCTGTGCCATTGAGACCCACTGAATCCTTCAGAACCAGAAGCTGTCTCAATAGGTAGCAGCCTTTCCTCTGATTCCTGCTCTTTGGCATTATAAGGTCCTGGTACATGCACAGTCCAGTTCTGCACTGAAGATGTAGGATCAGACTATTGGGAATAAAAACTGAAGAGGTTCTGAGAGGGATATCTTAGACTGAGTTAGTTTAGAGCCAGTTTGTCAATTTATATGAGACTTGCAAGTCTGGTTACTTGGGTTTTGCTGGATGCAGTGCTGGTGATATACAAGATTGTACTGTGTTCCATGGGGAATGGTAAAGCTCTTAGCTGAACATGATGTTCTGGCTTAGGTTCTCTTCCAGGAGATGAGAAAAACAAAAGACAAGGGCCTGATCAGGAGAATAATTAATGGTAAGAGAGGCAGTACTAACTTTACTGACCTTGCCAGATCCTGATCAAGGATCCTGGTTTCTACCTTCTTCAGGTCACTGTACAATTTCAGGGGGATTTAGCACTCCTGTCCCCACCCTGAGTTAACTTCCTGTTTGTGGCTGTGGGCACAGGTAGCAGCTACAGGGTTTTACCCCAGCAGTAGCTGCAGTACAGAAGAGAGACATTTTCTTCTGTACGCAGATGCTAGGTGTAAAGCAGTGAAAGCTGAAAGGACTTGTATAAACACCACTTTCTGAAAGCTCTGTCGAGTGGGAGAAGCTCATTGCAGAGCAGTGTGGGAAGGCACAGGGGGATGTTGCACAGCCAAAGTATTTTCCTCACTGAAGCCTTAGCTAACACAGCATAGTGATGGATGTTCTGTGATGAATGGAGAGAATACTCATGAGAGCAGCTTGCCTCCCCTGCATTGCGCTTTCCATTTCACAAGTGGAGTGACACAAAACTATGAGTGAAGGTCTTGGAACTTGAACTCCCTTTTCTCCTGACTTGGATTTCTTCTCCTATATCTCTCCACTGCCTTAGRGGAGCTGTTGCATGTCCCAGGACAGAGCTGATTTGGGGTAGGTCATTTTGCACCTCTGTTATCCGGGATGAGGAAGGAACTGGTGAGGTTCTGCCTGGACCTGTCACACATTATCATATCAAAATCCAAATCAGTGTGCTTCTTGACAGGCCCAGCTCCCCTGTGGGGCACTGCCACCAGCAATGCTCACAAGGATAGCCTGACTGATCTGGGGGAGAGGCTGACCCAGGACCCCTTGAACCACTTCTATGCCTGTGCTCGTGCAGATGGAACCCAGGGTTGTGCAGYGAGGTGGCACATGTCACAGAGAGTGCTGCCAACACCTCTTTCAGCTGTGGCATGTACAGTCATATCCAGGTCTGCTCCAGGGGACCCTGCTCAGCTATTTAGCTGCCCCGTTTTCCTTGACATTTCTCGCTATCACACCTTTCACACATGGATCAGTGATTTTTTCTCTCTTGCTCTCTCTCCCCTCACTCTACTGTATCTCATCTCTCTCAGTGTACCTYTTATTTCTTTGTCTCTTTTCCATTCAGTGGCTTGGCTTTGGCCAAGTTTTACCTCTCTGCCTGCCTTTCCTTTTCTCTTCTCCATTTGATTCCTTTGTTCTTCCCTCTTCTCTACTCTCATTTCCTTCCTTCTCTCCCTTCAGCTGTCTTCTCCTCCCCCAGCATTCCTACCTTCTAGACCAGCTCCGTGCAATGCATTACCTACCCTCCATGTGTTTTAGCCCTACACCTCCCCTTTGCTGCTCTCCCCTTCACCATGGCATGGCCTGGGACTATTTTGGAGGAGCAGCCTTATTGGGTTTGTGCTGGTGGGCAATCTCCAGAGGGTAGGCCAGCCACCATGGAGAGGCACCAGCTGCACTGGCAAAGCCCACCCTCCAAGCAGTTTCTCAAGCCATTGGCAATTAATCTGCACCTTGCTTTCTCTAATTGCTGAGGATATTTGTTTGATTTTAAAAATCTATAAATACTTTCTCAGAAGATAATTGCCCCCATTTCCAGTGACATAAATTAAAATAATAATAGTAATAATAATAATAGAAAAAATACAGCCCTGCACTTACAGCCAAGCAGGAGGAAGCTACTTGATACTCATCTCTCTCTCATCACTAGGTTGAGTGACTTCATGGCATTGGCAGTCATAGCCTGCAGGAGGTATCAGAGGTTCTAGGCTAACAGTCAGGTTAAAAAGAGGGTTGAGGGACAGGATGGCCTTGGGGCTTGAGCCTTTCACTACTATTCTGCTGCATGCAAAATCCTGGGCAAGCGAGCAGGGGACATAAATAGGTGCTGAGTTAATGCTATCTTTGGGTGTGAAATGAGCGTGTGGGACCTGAGCTTTGTTGCTTGTGGACGAATGATCTCAGCGTAGAATTCCTCATAACAACTAGACATAACACAGGAAATGTTCAGGTAACCTCAGAGTTTACTCAGGTTAAGTAGAAATAGACTTCCCATAATCAGAGGTGGGGTGCAGCACTGTGTTCCCACAAAGGGGATGGGGTAAGAGTTGTAGGGCACAAGCTGCTGCTGCTTGTGCAAAGTGCTCTAGAGACACTGCCTAACTGTGGGCTCTGGGGAGGCTCAGCAACTGCCTTCAACAGACCTCAAGGAAGCAAGTCTGAGCTGTAAATTAACCTCTGGCCCTTGATTGTGGTTAAAGCAGAAGCAAGTGTGTCCAGCTCTCTTGAGGCAGGCACTCTGAGCCACTGGAGATTAACAGCTTCCTGAAAATTTTTGTGGAATTCAAAACTAAGTAAGAAGAAAAGAAAGAAAGAGAGAAAAAGGTGATGGGAGAAAGAGATTTTGCTAATTCAGTGTTTCATTACTTGGCCAATCAGCAGAGAATGCAGGGATTCAGAGTGTGATGTTGTTACTTTAAGTCATATAGCAGCAACTGTCCTTGCTTGAAAAGCCAGGAAAAGGTCCACACAGTTTGGGTCAGGATAAAATTTTTCCATAGTCTTGTGATGTTCAAGTCTGTCTAAGCAGTTGAAATATTCTTGTATTCTTTGAATTTTTTTTCTAACCAAAGCATTGTTTAAGGGAAAATTTTCACCTGACTCTTTAGATGAATCTTTTCAGCATGGTCTATTTTGGGAAAGCATTTACACTGTCAGCTTGGATAGCTTCCTGTTTCATTCCCCAGGCTCTGGACCCTTGATCTGAACACCTGCTGGTTGGCTCCTTCTGGAGCAATACAAGTATTTTCCTCCAAAAGAGAGACTAGGCACAGCTCCCAGCACAGTATGCACCAATCCAGCTTGAAGAAAGAATGTAGATGTGGATTGTGCCAAGCACCAAAGGCCTTCAGCACGGTACTCACAAGCCTTGTGACTTTGAGTACCTTCACATGCTTACACCGTGTCTCAGAATAAACAAACACAAGCCCTCAACATCATGCTATAAAAACATCACCTTGGCAGGCTGCAACCTAGCTCTCTGGCTGAGAGTTTGGTGTGCTTTGAATTGAAAGATAAGTAACCTCATCCTGTGCCCCACAGCCACAGGAGTACTACAGAGCCCAGACAAGACCAAAGGCAAGCACTGTTTCTCACAGACAGCTATGAGCCACTCTACTCCCATAAACATCCCTTCATGTGAACCACTTTGCACCAACTTCAGGGGTGAGGATCTTTCTTCTCTGACAGAGCCCACAAAGACAACATAGTCATTACTGAGCATCCGTCTTCATTTAACCAGGGGAGCTATAGGGGCTTGAAGATGGCAAATGATGCAATGACTAACCACCATATTAACAGAAACAGAGTGACAAACAGAAGGGAGAGTCACAAAAAGAAAAAAAAAACTGAAATATGTATAACAGATTTATTGAGAAGGCACAGTTAAAATAGTTAAATATGTCCAGTTTAGCTAAATGGTTATTTCATACTTCACTTCTCAGTCGCCCAACACATATGTGAACAACATTCTTCCATCTGCCTGATCATCATTAGCCTGTTCCATTCCAGCCACCAGAAGACAGAAGGGAAATTTTCTAAGTGAGAGTATCTTATACAGAAAAGGATGGAAACTCCATTGTTAGAGAAATTGGAAACTGGAGAGCTGGTACGTTGCTAGTTATGCACTAGGGAGCAGTCCTCAATAAGCCTTGGGAGAGATGAAGTAACCTTTTCTCTCTCAAGGGTTTTTTTTCCCACCATCACCACAGCTAACCTGGAAAAGGGAGCTCTACTTGTTTCTGCATGTTGCAGAGAGGTTGAGCTGAGAAGTGCCACCCTCTAGCCAGGTGTCTTCACACCATTTAACTGGGTTAAAAATAAGCTGTTCTCTGTACTAAATTGCTTCCTCACTTCACAGGGTGTGAAAGTCTTTTCTCTCTCTTACGTGTCCATGCTTTGCTCCTTCTGGGGAGACAGCTGGTCTTTTCTTTAAAGCATTCTGCTCCTTAAATACTGTCTCTGAGACAAATCAGGCCATATCGAGCCAGGCCCACAAAAACATTGAGGTGACACAATCCTATGAAATCAATGGGAGTCAGGTGCCTAAATTTCGTTGCGAGTCTGGGCCCAAGTGACTTAGAATGATGCCAGTATGAACCTACTCTGTGCGCTCATCAAGATTATGGTATTGGGTGAGTGCACCTTAACCCCACAAATATTGCAGGCAATTAGCTGACCCCGGAATACTTCACCTAGTTAACTGAAGGGAAGATCTCCATGCGTACCTTAGTGCAGCTTTCATGAGAATGCAACAACTTGGGGTCCTGTGTATCTCTGTATAGAGAACTAGGAGGTTTTATTAAGAATATGGTAACATAGAGGACACTTCCTCTTGGGTTGTGGAGTGGATTACTGGTAACTGTCACTTTTCCTACAAGTAGGCAGGCCTTGGCCAGTATTGATGTCTTCTCTGGTGAAAGCTACACTAAMTCCAAACTCCTGGCACACAGATTTTGGAATGGCAGGAGATACCTGAATCCAAGGGCTCYGGGGTTTGGTGTTACATCAAAAAAGAGTTCTTTTTTAAGGATAGAAAGGTGTAGGAACCGGGGTTACATTTCACTGGATAGCAGCCTGATCCTAAGATGATTTTTAAAGGAGACTGGCATGTGCTGTAAATTATTAGGTGGATAAACACCAGGAAAGAGAGGGGTACAGAGACAGGGCCTCTGATATGAAGCAAAAGAGACTGTATAAGATTAAAAGACGTTTTAAGGGAACAGGAAGTTCTTGATCTCTCCAACCTAGTGTMCAAAACAAGAAAGCTTGTGATTATTTTTCTGTCCTTCTCTGGTTCTTGTTCATTGCTCTGCCTGCTTTTCTTAAAGGCAAGTCAGCCTCTCCAAATCTAAGCAAGGGAGGCATTGGGATAAGGAGTTGTGATTCAGCTTCAGGGTAAACTGCAAGCACGGATGGAGGCATTCATTCTCCTGTTTCGCTCTTTATGTGTGGCAGCAAACACATGGAACAGCTGTGAAATGTGGTCTCTCCATCTCACCTTTCCTGCCATAATAGGATGTGGGCTTGGAAGTTGTAACAATGTTTTCTTCATTCTTAGCCCCATGTTGTCCCTTCTAAAGGCTTTAGTTTTGGAGATGGAAGGTGGAAGGGAGGCCAAGGATTAGAAATTTAGCTGAGTCAATCATGAGTCAATACAATTTCCATGTTCCTGGTACCTGAGAACTAACTTCTGCCCACCTGTGTCCTGTAGATAGGAATATAAAAGTTTAACCATACATTTCATGATGGTAAATTCTTGCTTTGTAAACCTACTTTTGTGGGTATGTGGAGATAGCCTAAAGAAAAAATGCATGTGTTGGACTATGTATGTCCTTTTACATTAGTTATCCTTATAACTGTGTATCAACCTGTCTCAGTGATTTCAAGTCCTCCTAGCCTTGAAAGATTGATTTGCTTCACACTAAATGAAATAGAGTATATCTCTGTATAGAATGAGGATGACAGCATGCTGCATTTAAACTTGTGATACCATGATATTTCAATATTAAGTTCCAGTATGAATTTACTTTATACATGAATGTGTAAATGAGGTGTATGTGTGACTGAATAATAATATATGAAACCTATCTTTAACAGACCTGACTCCTGGCTGGGGGCTCTGGATTCTGTACAAGTGCTAATAATAATAATCACYTTTATTCCAGAAGCCACAATACTGCAACCAAGGTGTCATACACACATGGTAGATAAGACAGACAGATTTCTTGTTTTCCAGTGAGATGACTTTGAATACGCCCTGGCAAGGCTGACTCACCCTTTTAGCTTTCCAAGGAAGATAAATTGCTTTCCAGGAGCTTCACTGTGTACAGGTTATTTTTGAGCAGCTTCCTTAATTAAGGTTTATCTGCTGCATGTGTAATCCACAGATGAAGAGCCCTTGTCTCTTTTGATGAGAACAGAAGTTTCCCTCTGAACAATCTGTTTCTCACCCAACCCATTGTTATACAACATGACAGACAGACTAGCTGAATACTGCGTCCTCRCCCAGAAGTTGCTGCAAGCCTGTAGCCTGAAAATATGTCATTTCAGATGTCCAGGATGTTTCAAGGGGGGAGATTGAATAGAAATGGAATTCCCGAATGGCACTAAAAGCAATCCGATCTGGCAGAGACTAACTATTAGTACCTTCCTTTCAGCCATGACCTTAAACCCCCCTCTACACCAACCTCACATTTCTTATCTTTTATATCTGAAATGATATTGAAAGCACCCTGTTGGAAATACAATTTGCAATTTTCAACCTTGTGAGTTGGCAAGGACTCAGGCTAATGTCATCCCAACTGGGATAAGAGGACAATGATGTCATTACTGTAGCAAAGGAGCCTCTTAGCTTTGTAAATGCAGTAGGTGCAGGGGAGAGRTTTCAGTCCAACATCCCTGGAGGAAAAAGAGAGGTAAGCAGGCCCTGTAGTGCATTGCAGTCACARCCGTCCAGGAATTCATCTGTCAGAACAGCAGGAGAACTGACTCTGGGACTTCATCGAATCATAGAATCAGCAAGGTTGGAAGGGACCTCTGGAGATCATCTAGTCCAACCTCCCTGCTCAGCAGGGTCACCTAGAGCATGTTAGACAGGGTTRCATCCAGGTAGGCCTTGAAGATCTCCAGAGMAGGAGACTCCACAACCTCTCTGGGCAACCTGGTCCAGTGCTCCGTCACTCTCACAGTGAAGAAATTCCCCCTCACGTTCAGGCAGAACTTCCTGTGGTTCAATTTCTGCCYGTTGCCTCTTGTCCTGTCACACGGGGCAAYTGAAAAGAGTTTGTCCCCATCCCCTTGAYACCCTCCCTTAAGGTACTTGTACACATTGATAAGATCCCCCCTCARTCTTCTCTTCCCCAGGCTGAAGAGGCCCAGCTCTCACAGCCATTCTTCATAGGACAGATGCTCCAGCCCTCTGATCATTTTTGTAGTCCTACGCTGGACTCCCTCCAGTAGCTCCATGTCTGTCTTGCACTGGGGAGCCCAGGACTGGACACAGTACTCCAGATATGGCCTCATCAGGGCTGAGTAGAGGGGCAGGATCACCTCCCTCYACCTGCTGGCAACACTCTTCCCAATGCACYCCAGGAKACCATTGGCCTTCTTKGCCACAAGGGCWCMTTGCTRGCTCATGGTCAACTTGTCATCCACCAGCACTCCCAGGTCTTTCTCTGCAGAGCTGCTCTCCAGAAGGTCAGCCCCCAGCCTGTACTGGTGCCTAGGGTT
>NW_028185328.1:2009313-2075595 GCF_003343005.1 Rhea americana | reverse complement strand
CTGTCCAGGTCTCTCTGAATGGCAGCACAGCCCTCAGGTGTGTCAGCCACTCCTCCCAGCTTGGTATCATCAGCAAACTTGCTGAGGAGGCACTCTGYCCCCTCATCCAGGTCACTGATGAAGRAGTTGAACAGGATGGGACCCAGGACTGAGCCCTGGGGGACGCCATCAGCCAYAGGCCTCCAACTGGACTCCGCGCCACTGATAACAACCCTCTGAGCTCTGCATTTCAGCCAGTTCTCAATCCACCTCACTGTCCACTTGTCTAACCACACTTCCGGAGCTTCTCTAGGAGGGTGTTATGGGAGACAGTGTCAAAAGCCTTGCTGAAGTCAAGGTACACAACATCCACTGCTCTTGCCTCATCTACACAGCCACTCATTCTATCATAGAAGGCTATCATCAGATTGGTTAAGCATGATTTCCCCTTGGTGAATCCTTGCTGGCTACTCCTGATTACTTTCTTTTCCTCTGTATGTCTGGAGATGACATCCAGAATGAGCTGTTCCATCACCTTTCCAGGGATGGAGGTGAGGCTGACTGGCCTATAGTTGCCTGGGTCCTCCTTCTTGCCTTTCTTGAAGACTAGAGTGACATTGGCTTTCTTCCAGTCCTCAGGCACCTCTCCAGTTCTCCAGGACTTTTCAAAGAAGATGGAGAGTGGCCTGGCAACAACATCYGCCAGTTCCCTCAGTASCCGTGGGTGCATACCATCTGGGCCCATGGATTTGTGGATGTCTAGCCTGCTCAGAAGGTCTCTAATCCTATCCTTCTCAACCAAAGGARARTCTTCCCYTCTCTGGACTTTCTCCCTCACATCCAGGCTCTGGGATTCTTGAGGGCTGCCCTTAGCAGTGAAGACTGAAGCAAAGAAGGCATTCAGTAATTCTGCCTTCTCTGTATCCCTTGTCACCAGGCCCCTGCCCCATTCAGTACGGGCCCACATTTTCCTTAGTCCTCCTCTTGCTACTGATGTATTTGAAGAAGCCCTTCCTATTGTTCCAACTAGGCCTTAGCCTTCCTTGCAGTCTTGCTGTGCCCTGGACCTCCTGCCAGCAGCAGGATGGAGATGAGCCTTTGCAGAGCTGCTGGTGAGCTCCAGCTCTGCTGAGGAAAAAGTCACAAAGGCAAGATCATGCAAGATCACACTTTGTAATAGCTGTCCTAGTTGGGGCAAGAGAGTACCTGGGATGTGAGAGGAGCAAGGGCAGTGGTGAGAGAGCTCCCCCCTCCACCTCAGGAGTTTCCTCTTTGCCCAGGGATTAAGAGTTTTGACACATTCTTCTAGTGATTCTTTGCAGGAATCAGAATATGGAACTGGATCTTAAGGGTCTTGTGGACATATCTAAGGTTTTTTTCCCAGTCTCCCAACCGTGCAGCTATTTGAAAGGGGCCACAGACATTGGATACCTTGGCTCTGCTTCTCTCTCAGTGTTATACAGTGCTGGAAAGGAATAGTTAGAGTACCATGTTGCTGTGGCTTCAGTGTACTGCCAAGCTCTCTTCAAGACAGCTAGCCCAGGTATTAGTAGTAGTGTTGCTACAGCAATGTAGGACTTGGCACAAACTGTAAAACCTGCCTAAAGAACAAGATAAATGAGCTTGTATAGAGCCCATATTACCTGTCTGGCTCACAACTGTTCCTTGGCTAGTTTAAAGCTACTTTTGATTTGCTTCCATCTCCAYGTAGACCTGTACTGAAGTGATGCTGAAGAGCTTATCCTAGCCACTGAATAACACAGGTTCAAAGTTAGCTATGCAATCAGAAGAGCAGGTTATAAGATGCACATACACGGTTACAACATGCTAATGTGTTCATCATCTTTACACATAACAGTCACCTGCTGCCTAACAAGCCCACTTTCCGTACCACATCACTTAAAGCATGTAGGGAAGAGTAGATGTAAGTGCTCAGCTCTGCCCTTATGATAGATACAAAAACCATTTTCTCCCTGTGCATAGGCAGAAGCATGAAAACTCCTTACGCTGAATCTTACATGTTAATATCAGTTAATATTCATTCATAAGTTTTTTCACTCTACTCCTACATAAGCATGGTGGTGCCTGGTCTCACCCCTAGACTTGTGTTCCTGGTGTGTTCAGACCTGTCCTGCACAACTGTTTGGAGAGGTTGTCTTCTTTGCTGATGTGGGGATAGTTGTTCCTTTGTTCCCAAGCCCCCTTGAGTTTACTCCTGTTTACCTGCAGAAGAGGGGAGGAGGAGCTGCTGTTGCTCAGCCTGCCTTTTAGCRTATCTTGCAAGTGCTGACATGATCTTGCTTGTGCACAAGTGCTAGGGTGGGCAATCCTGTGCTTGTTGAGAGCCTGGAGAGGTGCAGTAGGTACCAGCTCTGGCAAGCTGGTAGCCAAGTGTTGGGTTCACTTGTACTGCTTTGCTCATGCCTATGTGCCTTTCTGTGTCTCATGCCTATGCTCATGCTCTGCAACAGCAATTATCACTTCCAGTCTGTTTCCCTCTGATTGCTGCTGGGGTGGCCAGTCTTCTCTCCCTTGCTTCCCAAGCATGGTATTTCCAGTCCTATGTTTGCATACTGCAGTGGCTTCCTCTCTGTTATTTCTGCTGGACTCTTTTTGAGTGTATTTATCAACTGTGTCCTCTGCCTGCTGTTCTGGTCCTGGGCTTTTCCCCAAATGGCATCTCTCAGTAGCAATGGCCATGGGTGAATCATTCTCACCCATGAATAGATGCTTGCTRTCTTTTTCAGCCAGCTCATTTTCTTTCTTTTGTGACCTGAGCCAGTGCTGGAAGCCAGGTGCAGACAGCAAAGAGGCCAGTGCCTCTGCTTCTGAGTTACTCTTTTGAATGATTCCCTTCGGGAATATTGATAGAACAGTATGCAGATGAGCTGTTACTAGCTCATGAACTGGTAAATTATTGGGGTGAAGCGTGGTGGATTCAGTGGGGGTTACAAACTGAGGATTACCCCTCTGTAGCARACCAGCAGAAAGCATAGATTCTGTTATGGTCCTTTTAAAGACTTTAATGCGTGGCTTAAGGTGGACAAGCATGGGGAATGGCAGTTCTTTGTTACAAGGCTGAATTCTATCGAGTACTCAGAGAAATAATAATAATCTGCTAAAATTGGAAGGACTGATATCTATCTGCCTATTATTCCTTTGCTGAAGGTATGAGTAGAGAAGCAGAGACAGTGCTTGAAGTGCCTGCAGGCAGGGCATTTGAGAGGTGTACATCATGTGAATATCTGTGTATGTCTGACAGTGTGCATCTGTGGTGGAGTGGGTAGCAATACTATTTTATATTGGCAATCCTGAGCCAAGAAGCTGTAAAGGACACAATGCTCAGTGTTGTTAGAGTCACACACCTGTGAAACATGGTGTCATTAAAAAGAAACAAAGAATTGAAGGCATAGGTGGGTTGGGAAAAAATGAAAATAACCGAAGGGAGAATGTTTGAAAATGACAAGGGAAAAAAATTGGTACATTTCAGAATGGTTGGGAAAATAAATAATTGGAATAAAGAGAGACAACCCAGCTGGTCCAAATCTTTCCAAGCTGCCAATGTGCTCTCAGCATTGCTGACTGAGATGAGGAGGTGCTTTAAATTCCTTTTATAAAACCCCTCTGTCTGTCCAGCCCTTTTACTTAGTTATAGCCACCTGGTTTCAAACCCATATCAAATGGAAAGGGTACTTCAAAATTTGCCACCTGTTAGCAGGAGGGGGGAGGTGGATCATTCCCAATGAAACTAGAGCCTGAGCTGTACTTGGAGAGGTCCTGACTTATCTCCCTGTTTTCTCCTCTGCCCTCCCTGTTTTTTTTCAAAGGTTGAAAAAAATGAGGATGGGGACCAAAAGATTGAGCAAGATGGCATCAAACCAGAAGATAAAGCTCATAAGGCAGCCACCAAAATCCAGGCCAGCTTCCGTGGACACATAACAAGGAAAAAGCTCAAGGGGGAGAAGAAGGGAGATGCCCCAGCCTCTGAGACTGAGACCGCTGACAAGAAGGAGGAAGGCCCTGCTGGCGGAGCCGGGGAGAACAAAGAGAGTGATGCACCTGCTGCCACAGAAGCTGCAGCTGCTGACAGTGCCCAGGTGGAGGAGGGCAGCAAAGACAGCAATGCACCAGTAGAGGAGAAAAAAGGGGATGGAGTTGCTGACATGGGCTCAGAGCAGTCTGCTCCTCAGGCTGCCACTCCTGCTGCCTCCTCAGAGGAAAAGCCTGCTGCTGCTGCCGAAACGGAAAGTGCCACTAAAGCTTCCACTGATAACTCGCCGTCCTTGAAGGCTGATGAAGCCCAAGACAAAGAGGAGCCTAAACAAGCCGACGTGCCTGCTGCTGACACCACTGCCACCACCACCCCTGCTGCAGAGGATGCTACTGCCAAGGCAACAGCGCAAACCCAAATGGAGACAGTGGAGAGCAGCCAAACTGAAGAGAAGACAGGTGAGTGAATGCCAGGGAGTGGACCTCTCTAGAAATGGATGCCTCCCTTCATCTCCTGGGGGAGCATCTAGGGCTGATCTGCAAGGGCTAGTGCAGGGATCAGAATGAGAATTAACAAGGTAATCCCCTTGCTGGGTTTTAGAGGGGAGAGATGCATGTTGTTGCCAAATACACTCTCCTCTGCTTCCCATAAGCTTTTGGAAATACTGCACCTCCTCTGGAGCTTCATTCTGCATGGTGGCAGGAGAATGTCAGGCAGCTATGAGGTTTGGAGGAGTCTGGGAGAGCTCCCCAATCACTGCATATGCTAAGAGGAAGATGAAGCTTCTCAGGCACACTAACACAGGCAACTTCTGTGAAGCAATAAAGCAGCCTGAGCTGATACTAGCTCACCAGAGGCTGCCAACTTGAACTGGAAATTTCATGAGGGAAAAACTCTTTCGTAGTGCAGGAGGTCATTTAGCCTTGATAGTGGGATGGTTGAGAAGGAGCCAAAAAGGTCTTTTTTCCCCCCATCTGTTTGTGAATGGAGGAGATTGCTGTTACAACCACATCCTAGTAAGGAACATCTTATCAGCATCACTTGTAGTTTCATCCACTCTAGTACTCTAGCCCGTGTTCTTGGAGTAGCCATGAAAACCATATGTATCATTTGAATGAAGCTTTTATACATGTGTCAGCTGGGTCAGACTTGTATGATAAGGAGATTAGGTAGGGAGAGGAAAGATGAAAGACCCTGACAGCTCTGTGAATGAGGACAGAAGAGGAGATTGAATGCAAACATGCATTCCAGGAGGTGTTTTCAATTCTCCTTTGTTCTTGACTGAGCTACAGATCTGCTTAGCTAGTTCCCTTGGGAAGAGGTAAAAAGTTTTGAGAGGCAAAAGTGATCCTTTCTGACAGTGGCAGTATTAGCAAACTATAGAGAAGAGCTGTTACTGAATTGTGATGCTGGTCTGGGTAGAAAAAACATAAAAGACCTGAAGACACTTGCTCTTTCCCTTCTTTACATTATCAAAGTCACATAATGTTAAAAGAAAAAAAAATAGGAGAGGAAAAAGAAAGATATCTATCAGAGATGGATACCACATAAAACTTGATCAAGCAGCAGTGCCATACATAACTTTGGCCTCCACGTGTGTGGGACTATCAGTAGCACATTCTGCATTCATTATCTTGTTGGGGCAAAAATTTGGAGTATCAGCTTGATATTCCAAGGTGACCCAAACATCCTGGTGTAAAGGTTAGTCCCTGCATGTAGTCTTGCACTTGTTGGTGTTTGTCCTTCACATCATTTGGTCCACTACTTCTCTTCCCCAGTGATAATTCCCACTGTCTTAAGTAGACTTCCAAGCAGGTTTCGCTTGGTTGGTTAGAGTGTGGTGCTGCTAATGCCAAGGTCGTGGGTTTAGTTCCCGTATGGGCTGCACTGAGGGTTGGACTAGATGATCTTCAGAGGTCCTTTCCAACCTTACCATTCTATGATTTGATGATAACTAGCTCAGGGCTTCTGTCTTGGTTATACTGTTTCAAAGATAACAGCTAAGAACCGGGAGAGGTGCTCATGCAGAACATTATGATTTAAGGTGTGGACCAAGGACTGAATTGTTTGAATCTAAACTGAAAACTACAAACAGATGCTTGTTTTACCTCCTTATATTTAAACATTTCTAGAGGTAATGCTTAAACTAACATCCACTATATTGACTTTTTGTGGTCCAGATTTCCATCCCTTTGTTCTTACTTTGTGTGATGAGTTGATTGGCAAAACAAATGTTAAGCTATGTGGGAGTGATTTTAGAAATCTAATTTGATGAATTGCATGCTGTATCTGTTTTGTTTATATATATAAGCAAAGGTATTTACCAATGGTAAATGTAGAACATAGTGAATCAGTGTTTTGGGGCCCTGTGTATACAGGAAAGAATTTTTGAATAACAACTAAGAATTTATTATCATTTAAGATTTGGAATGCCTTATTCCTAGACAGGAATGGTGATTCTGCTTTGAATTGACACCCCATTTATATCAAGATTAATCCGTTGTAATGGGTAGAGATAGGAAATTCATAGGAATGGCTATTTCATTTGCTTCATTTTACCTTTTTTTCAGTCACTAGCCATCAAAGAATAATTTCAATTCAGTATTCTCAATTATTTGCAAATATCTTCTGCTTGCTTTTGTTGGCCTTAACATCATTTGTAGTGGGAGCATTACAATGTAATATGCATTTGCATATGATACTATAATTTATGTAAATATCTAGCCAACAGAATAAGTAGCAAAATCTACAATCAAATATATATTTAAAATGAGCTTTCAGCGATTGTTTGAGTGTTCAAAGCCAGCACGTGCTTCTATTCTTCCTCATTCAGTATTCATCTAGTAATACTCAAGCTTCCAAATGTTTGCAGAAAGCAAACATGGAAGGTTTGTGATCACAGTCAAACTGGTATTGTCTTTATAATGAATACAGATTCCCTCCCCCCCATCCCCGAATTCCTATCCCCATGTGATGTCAGTCTTTTAGCTCAGCCACAAACTTGAATGGCTGAGTAAGTAACCCTGAGCCATCCAAGGTAGAAATGGAAAAAGGCCCTCTTGTCCATCTCTCTGAGGATATTGGGTTGTGTTCTGCTATATTCTCTATGGTACAATGTCTATAATAATAATAAACTGTTTCCTTTTCAAAGAATCTTCCACAAAAGACCACCATCATCATATAAAAGATCTCACAGGAGATTATTTCTTGATACAAGGCCTATGTTCTCTTTTTCGTTATCATTTTCCTTTCTCTYTCTTCTTTATCTCTTTAGAACTCTTTGTTCCTTTCTTGGTACTTACTCCTTCTACGGACTTTAAGATATTTACCATGTCTTGTCCTTTCTCCCAGTCACCCCCTCCCCCTCCCAGAAAGCTCAACACTGATGGTTGCTGGCACGGCTGTGGTGGTTTGGTCATCCACGAAAGAGGGAGGCCTACTGAACATCTGCCACCAGAACTCTGCCAGCTTGGGGACAGATCTGCTTTCAGCTTCATCAGTCGCCTTCTCCCAGAAGTTAACCTCTTTGGCTTTCAAAGGTCATCTTTTATCATTTCTCTGATCGAAGACTGGCACAGTAATGTGCGGTGTCAGACTGCCAAAAATAAATCAAATTGGCTCCTAGCCAGTGTCACTGGTTGGCTGGTTGCCATGGCATGCTTGACTGCTACTACTATGAGGCCATGCTACATTTGTGCAGTGATGTTCATCTGCCTTGCATTTTGCTATGGCAGCTGCATTGTTTTATCTATGTATATTTTCCTTGGTGTGAACAGAAGTATAGGGTAAGGGCATTTCATTTACATCCTGGGGAGAGTTTTTGCCTTCATCTGAGAGCAGGAAAAGATGGAAAGAGAGGAAAGAACTGAGTGACTAGATAAAGAATTGCATGATTTTTTAATGCTTAATATTTAACATTTCTGGAATATGGGAGAGGCTTGGCTATTCTTCGTACTGGTACCTGTTTCCTCTGCCAGCCCTCAGCCCGCCTTGTTACCCAGTTCTACATACTGTGCCTGTCCATAGATAATAGCTTAGGAAATGGCTTCGACCAAGCTGTCCTGTATACAGCATTACTTGATTTTGGTGTCTTAGGCACTCCCAGGTCTGTGGCAGGGTAATTTCTGAACAGTACTCATGGTATTACGTTAGGGCAAAGTGAATGGATTCCAACCAGAGTAAACTATGAAATGAGTTAGTGGCTTCAACTGGGGGCAATGGGGGATCAGTATAAGAAGAATCTTTTAGTTCTCCTCATGCTTTTTGGGAGTGACCTGCATGCCAGGAAGGAGCATCAGATAAGATGCTCTCTTATCTGAGCATCTTTGCCAAGACTTGTGTTTATTGGCTTTCTTGTTATGATCCAACTTTTGCCTGTTTGGTGTTGAAATTATGCTTACAGAGGCTTTCTTAGATGCCAAGCTACCCAGTGGGAGAAAATTCAGAAGTAGTAGGAGGAAATTTATATATTACATATGGATGAGGTGAGCCATATTTCAATCTAAGTTGCATTGGCTTAAATCTATAGAGTCTCTGTCAAAGTCACTGAAACACAGCTTCAAAGTGAGATCAGCAACCAGCATAGCAGACTATAGAAGAAAATGAGATACTCTGTGCCTTATAGAGAGGAGAGTAGGTGAATGTCACACAATGTTAGATTCTCTTTGTACTTTCCCAGGTTTCTGAGGCTCAGCTCCAAATCTGGCTAGCTCTCACATCAAAAGCATTCTCAGATTGTCAGGTAAGAATACAACAAAGCCCAGAAATGTAAAAGAGTAAACTGTGCCTAAGGAAACAAATTGATCTTCTTTTGTTGGGAAATGAAGAATGCTTTCTCCTGCTTGATGAAATAGCTTTACAATGGAGCAGTTTCACAGCTGAAATGAAAAATCAGCCAGCCAACAATCGCTTTACATGTAAGCRGGCCTGCAGTTCCCCAAGGGCCTTGTATCCTTCAAGAGGAACACTGGGAGGCACCTTCCTCAGAGGAAGCAAGTCCCTATGGATCCTTTTTCATGTTTTAGAGTTGAATCAGTTCTTTGTTTTCAGTTCAATCAGCATATTGATGGAAGGACAATACTTACTGCACCTAGGGAACACTGGCTATATAAAGATTTGGAAAGGGAGACTGTCTATTGTCATGTACTAGCTAGAGGCTACAGTCTGCACTATGCAAGAGGATTCAGTTGTATAACTGGAATATTAGTCTTGGCCCATGGGTAGCTGGCATGAGACAGAACACCCTCACTACCATTCCTGTTTTGCTGGAGCTTATCTCTTCTGCTACACCTGGCAGCTGAGGAAAGCAAAGCAAGCACGCTTGTCTTCCTATGAATGCCCCAGAGGGAACAACTCTAAGAAAGCTTGCCAGTATTTTCGTGTTTGTAGTACTACCAAGCAACAAAGTAAGACTACAGACGTGACCTGCAACATGCTAAAAAGTGACAAAGTATGCACCCAGTCCTCAGTTGCTCTGAACTTTAAAATCTTTGCATCATATCTAGTTGGGTATAAAACATGACCAAATGGGTTGCACAATATTTCACACTTTATTTGCACTGGTGCACATAGCCATGTGAGGGGCAGAGTGAGGGGAATGGGCTGCTACATCCTTTGAAAAATCATGTTTGGACATAGATGTTTGATGTACAAGGAAGGCCTATATAGCTGCACGTTATATCACATCTCCCAAAGTACGTGAATCCTACACACCACCTGCTACAGGCACTGGTACAGGTTTCCTGCTTTGCTGCAGAATGAAACGCTGTCTGTGCTCCCATGCATGCCTTAGTTCTGGTGTTGTCAAATGAGATGCAGCCTGCCCAGTACAGGTGGGAGCTGTGCTGCTGGTGAATCTCTCTTAATGAAATCCTAGATAGTCCTACACATAGTTACTGATGACAAGGGAGGGGAGGCTTACTTTGGAAAAGGCCTCCAGAGAACAGTAGGACTGCACTCGGAGCATTTTCTGGAAATACTCCAAAATCCCCATGTGGGAGGAAGCCGTTCTGCTCTAAAGGATAACCAAGTTTTCAATTGAGAAATGCTCAAATAGAAAGGTGAGGGTTAGAATAGACAGACAGGCAGTGAAATTTTAAGTAGCTGCTACTTGCTGTTTCTTCTGGCAGAGATCTGCACGACCACCAGTGTAATCTCTTTACTTTAGGATCAAACAGGCTGAACTTTTCAGATAGACATAAGCTTGTAGATCATCAGCTGGGATTTATGGTTCCAGGGAGCAGTCCTTTGAAGGTAACACTACTAGTCAGTAGTGCAGATGGCTACTATGCACAGACGGATTGAATAGTGAAAGTTCACCCAGGTCAGCATGATCAGGTTATTCAGGCATTCCTCAAGTGCTGTATAATAGATGCATTAATCTGGGATAATCAGTGGCAATTCAGTGATTGCTTTAAATCTGTGCAGCAGCTCCACGGGCCCTAATAGGGTGAAATTGGGCTCTCAGGGGATTGTGGCTCCATGCAAATAACTGTAAAGGAATATAGGATCTGCCAAGCCAGATCAGACTCAACATCCATTTATTGTACTTCTCCAGCATGGTTAGCACTGCTATAGGCAGATTTGGGATAAACTACCTCTTTTCTAGGACTCATTCCTGATCTCTACCATCTAGGATTTAGTTTAACAGTTGGAGCATGATGTATTATCTCTTTTGATACTAATTATAACTGTAGATATGTGTAATATCTATATAAATGGCCAATCTCTGACTGAGTATCAATAGCTTCCCTGACAGCTCCAACCAAATGTACAATGGCTGGGAGGTTCACCAAATAATTCCTTACCATTCCCTTACATCATAGAATCATAGAATGGTAAGGTTGGAAGGGACCTCTGGAGATCATCTAGTCCAACCCTCAGCATAGCCCATACGGGGATTGAACCCACAACCTTGGCATTAGCAGCACCACACTCTAACCAACTGAGCTAAACCTGCCCCCTAATATATTCCTGTASTTGTATTATAGCACAGAGAGAACAAAAGCTTCTGATAGCCCTACTTTATGCCGTTCCTTGTAGTATGTAGCATTATATAGTATGTGCATATGCACAGATGGGGTAGTACCATAGCCCTTGCTGTTCATCTCTTTCCTGAAGAAAGCACAAACACTGTTTTCTATTGCTTTTTATATGAAAGGTTTCCCAGGGTCCTTGTCATCTTTGTTGCTTTCTTCTGAACTCCCTTTAGCTCTGCAAATATCCTTTAAATTGGGTGACAAACACTGTAGACGTTAGTTCCAGAAGAGTCTGTACTTGTATACATGTATTTCCAGAAAGACATTTCTCTTTGATACTGTTCCTCATCCCAAACTGTATGCACACCAACATCTTTGCTTTCTGAACTCAGCTGCCTGCTGAGCACTGATGACACCAATGACATCCAGGTCTATTGCTGACTTAGGAGTTCTTCTATTTGTGAAGATACCACAAAAATATTTTATTCAGCTGCATAGTTATCTGTGAGATTGGGCAGTGTCCAAGAGAACCAAAGAAACTGTAGGCAGTGGCAGGAGGCTTAGACATCAGTTGTTGCAATTCAGGGATCTACTGACATTAGCTCTGTGGGACAGATGCTGTCTCCAGTTCTGGACCTCCAGTGGACCTCTGCAAGTCCAGCTTAACCAAGCTGAATTTTAATAGGTCTCCAATCACAGTTTATTTCTCAAGACTACATTTATGCTCCAAACTGGACTCAAAGGAGGGCTTCCTCATTCCATGGCTTTTCTCTTTTTGTTGCTGTTGAATATCTTTCAGGCAGAAAATACAGAAGGAACTTAACAATAATGTTTGCAGGAAAATAAATGACAGGGAGTGCCACAACTGTGTGCTTAGCTGTTCTCTGTAGGGGAAGCTGGTCTGTTTTTGCAGGTTACTGGAACTGCACCTTTCTTCCTAGGTTCTATACTCTGTGCTAAAGACTCCGTTTGCATATGCTTTAGCTCTGATGTCCTGTACCATATAAACAGCCTTCACATTATCCTCTCCAAGTATGCATATGAGGTCTGTGGAAATATTTCTTTTTCCTTTCTGTTCCCTTAGCTACATTACTGTTAGCATAGGACACTGAGCAGAGCTAAGAATCTCAACTGAGGTCCTGGCAGCCAGGAGCTGGACATCTTCCTTTTGCAGGGCTGCAGAGCAGACTGGAAAAGAAATCCAGAAACCTGGAATGGGCCCAGAAATGCAAAGGAAAATGTTGTTCTCCTAATTATGGGAGAAGTGAGATTCAAGGTTTCATGTAAATAAGTCTTATTGAGGGGTCATAGGATCCCAATTATCCAGTGTTCAAAGACCACACTCTTCTYAGCCATCCCTTAAGGAAATAACGTATGAGTCCTATCTTCATCATGGAAAAAAAAAACAAAAGGTAGAAACACTATTCAACCTTCCCATCTTCCCTCAGCAATACCCAGTAATTGGGAATGCTGGTAACGATAACTGGATATCATCTGTGACCTACAGGGCTTAATGAAGAAGAAAATCTCTCTAACATTTGGAAGAGCATCTAAATCCCCATGCTGAAGCAGTGCAGTGCTGTGGAGTCATAACTGACAGTTGTACTAAATATACTAGTAAAGGGATGGGAGGGTAGCTGTGACCAGTCTACAGCAGCATTTCCTAGTGCTGCGAACTTTGATACATTTTTCATGGCTACTAAAACAGACTCGGTTCTGCCATAGACCTGACTGGATAACCACTTGAAGAAATGGAAGAAGGGATCAAACAGAGCTCATTTAAAGTTCAGGTGATTGCAACCGCTTTAAAATTTCTTTGCTGTTCTTAAGGGCTTTGGGTACCCACAGATGTGGAAATGTCATGAACCTGCAAGAGAGAGAAGGAAGATGTGAATGCAAGCTTGAGTAGACTAAGTCCATAACTGTCTAGTTTTCGGTTGAGTATAGAGCTATGTTCCCTGACTGGGATGGATGGAGTCACTCATTTTTACCTCAGGGAGTGAAAATTCCAGCATGTTGATACAACTACTTACTGTCCTTCCTTCTAGCAAATACTGCTATGTACATGAGTGTGGCAGAAACACACGGAGGGATCGAACCTAGATACAGTTCCAACCACTTCCATGCAGGGATTCTGAGTCCTGACACGTGGGAATTTTACTGAAAAAATTGTCAATAAAGAACCTTTTGATTTTTGGACCCCCTCTCCCCCCCATAACATACCAGTTTCAGGAAGGATGGGATTTCTAGATGAAACTGGTAAGAAAAACTCATGCCTGCTTTTAGACTAGCTGGCACTTGAGAGTCARGTTATCCCTGAGGGGAACAAGAAACATGGGCCCAGGCCTTACACTGTATCAGACCAGAGAGCTGAAATAAAATGAGTTAGCAAGTGAACAGTCATTGGGCTGTTGGCTATGCTGGACAAGGCTTCCCTTGACCCCTGCTGCTGGAGCTGTTCCACTTTGTATAAAATATTAATTATTTGTTGGGGCAGAGATGTAGAGCTTAGTCTCCCCGATTCCAGATGATTGCTCTAACCACCATGCTACAGAGTCAATCTTTTCCTCTGGCCCAATGAATATTTAATGATTTATACAAATGGAAAAACTCCAGCAGAAGAAAAAGAAYGAGAGAGACATGTTCATTCATATGGATATTTCATAATGTCTCCCTGTGACCAACATGTAGTACCCATGCCAAGGACCTTTACAGTGAGTAAAATCAGCCAGAGGACCAGGGRAGACAACACAAGCGTGAAACAGTGGGTACACACTGCCTGTGCCTCAGGGCAGTTTCTGAGCAGCACAGACCCAGTCTGATTCATATTTCAGTGAAGCSCCTCTTCTGTGAGGGCCATGATCAAAATGATGATGCCAGAGCCAAGAGTATGGGCTGCTTCACCTTGACTGAGAGCCTCAAGGCTCTGTAAGTGGGAGCTGCAGTAACTCACAGCTGCTGTGGTTCAATGCGGGGCCAGGCTTCAGTGGACTTCAGATACACGTGAAATGCTAGATACGTGGCATGTGTAGCAGCTGCAGCCTTGCCCCGTAGCCAAGGCAGGATCACCTCAGGTTGGCAGCACCAGCTAAGAGACAGTCATAGAAGTGCTGATTTTTTTTTCTTTTCTTTCTTTTCTTTCTTTTTTTTTCTTTTTATTTTATTTTATTTTATTTTATTTTATTTTATTTTATTTTATTGCCTAGGGAAATAAGCATTGTTTTAGACTAGTTCAGCAAAGGGCTATCTTAGCACTCCATATGGGTATTTTTTTCCACCTCAGAAGCAGCACAGAAGAGCTTAAGATTTGCCAGTAACAACCCAGATGAACCTACCTCTCTGGGGTTTTAGGTGACATAACCCAGCATGCCGTACCCTAGCTTAGGCTTCTGTAATCAAAATAAGCAGATGAGGGCATGCCACTCAGCATGCTTGCATACTGCTGTTTCTTCCAGTAGAGCGAATCAGATTTTTTGTTTGTTTTTAGCGGGACCCCATCCATTCTGATATTACACCAAAAGGCACCAGGCATCCTTCTTGCCCTCAAAATAAGCTGCCATGTAGCACAGGTCTTGCACCTCACACCAGCCTCATGCTGCCCTGGCAGTACCTTCTGACAGGCCTGATGAAATGACTACGTCTGCTGGTCGGCCCTGATACATTGCCATCCTGGGTGACAGCCTGTGCTTCCCAGCAAGGTGTCCCCTGCCTGGGGGACACCAGGTGGCTTGTGGTGCTGTTCTCAGGCCTGTGCTTATGACATAAGGCCTAAGGGGTGGCCCGGTTGCCGTGGTGGGCACCGGCATGGCAGCAGTGCCCTCTGCCGTGCTCAGCTCCACACTGCGTGTTGGGGAAGGTCAGCCCTGGTGGCCAGCTGGGCCCATGGTTGTGGCACCAGGCCCTTGTGTTTAGTGAGAGATATTTGCAGCTGGCTTGCTAGGGTGCTTTTGCATCAGGGCCGAATTCATTACCGCCTAATTGAATTCTTATTGTGAAAAGCCTGTCAGGCAATTAAACCAAGATGGCTATTTGCAAGGCAGCTGCCCTGATTTRCTTGGTACGGCATTCAAAAAGTTCTGAGGCTGGAAAGTCCCTCCTGTGGGAGGCAAACTGGGAGAGGGTTTTTCCTCCCCTCACCTCAAAAAAAGAAAAGAGAAAAAAGATTGAATTTGAATTTAAAACAGAATTACTGATGCTAGCTGCTGTCACCTTCACAGGGAAGACTACTGCTGGCAATGTGAGCCCTCATGAAAGGCTTTCCAGCCAGCCTCCTCCTTGCTTCCTACTGTGCAGCTTTTCGACTGCTCTTCCCCTCAAAAATGCCCAGAGCCAGCTGCATGGCTGCCTGATGCCTTCCTTTCTACTAGGGCACAGTGCTTACTGCATTAGCATCATCTGTGCCCCTTAATGCTGAGATATATCAGGACAGAAGATGTGATTATTCTATCTGACTTCTTCCGTCATGACTGTGGCATTTCACTGTCCAACCCTTATGCTTTGTATCTGGCCCCTGAGGGAGGAGGTGACACATGAGGAGGATCAGGCCTTGATAGTGTAAGCTGGGGAAGCGGTCCAGTCGCCCACATGGTTTTCCAGGGTGGGCTGCGACTCCTGGTCTTTCCAGCCATGCAGGGCCATGATTTAGCAGGCTTCCAGGTAGAGAGGAAGCTGTTCTGCAACAGCGATGCCATGACACATTGTTTCCAAGTAGAGATTTGCCATCAGGCACTCTTAGTTGACAACCTGCTCCTGTTGAAATGAGCAGCAAGGCTCACCAGCTGTATGTATTGGAAATATTAATATCTTTGATGCAAAGAGTTGATGTTGATGTAGCAACTGCTGGGGACATTTATCAACAAGATGGCTGTGGAAGACTTGACAACAGCTGCTTAATTAATTTTAGCATCAAATTTGCAGAGCCTTGGTGTATGAAGATGGACTAAAACAAACTAATGATCTTTAAATGAAATTTCTCTTCAATTTAAATACAGCGTGGGAAGATGGCAAAGGGAAGGAAAACAGACATTTTATATCCTCTCCTTGCTTGTAATTCTCTGCCTTCAGCTAGATCAATATCATTTCATGCTGGAGATGGAGGCTGCCTCTGGTTTCCATGGCAATCTAGGTTATTGGAGGCTTGCAGGCTCCATGAATCCCTGATTTATCAGCCTTCTAGGGTTTAATAATGGAGACCAGCAGTCAGGCAGCTTATGAATGGCACATGTCGTTTGGACTGCGGGGAGAGAGAGGCGGGAGTGTGCTTTGTAGTAAGGGCTGGAGCAATTTGTTTTCCTGTTACTGACAGCTGAAGGGGGAGGAGTACAGGGGGAGGAGCAGTGCATAAATTCTGGAAGCAGTGAAGGAATTTCTAGACCTTTTTGCAGCAGTTATGGAAGATTTCTTTCTCTGACCTCTTTTCCTTGACCAGCTTTGCTGGTACAGGAACAGAGAGCAACTATATAGCCTATCCTGTATGACATGGTGRGAGCGGTGAGATTCCAAAGGCTCTGGCGCCCTGCATGCTTCTGACTCTTCTTAACCCTCTTTACTTCAGGATCAGCAGTGTGTGAATACCAGCATTCTGCCACTATTTTTGGTTTATTTTTCTCTTGCTACCCATCTGACCACCATTGCGAGGCTGATCAACAGAGCCATAGATGGGCAGACCTTTGAGGGACTCATCTGGCTACCAGACTTCTGTCACTCAATATGCTACTGTAGTATCTGCTACTCCAAACCCAAACCTCCATCCTGAGATTGCTGTAACCTTCACTCCCTGAATTAACTACCTTCTTAGCAATGCTCTGGTTGTATAGGAATTGCTGTCAGTCACTTAAATTAAGTGCTGCTCTTGCTCACTTAGCCACAATCTGCCCTGGGCATTTGCATTCCCTTTTATATGCTCCTTCCTCTGCTTTCTCCCCTGTGTTCACATAGGGCAGCCACAACAGAGAGGCTAAAGAATAAATGGATACATCTTGTCAAGACCCCAGTACTCTTTCCTCTTCTACCTTTCTATTTCCAAACCATCCTCCAGAACTTAACCCTGCAAGGGGAAAAACAGGTGACACAGAGGAGGACTATTATATGAGTTGGAACATCTTTTTTTCAAAATACATATGTCAACAGCAGCTGCCAAGTGTTATATTCCACAGCTGGAAGCAAATAAAAACCTGTTTGTTCAAGCTGTTTGAATCACAAGGTATTTAAGGAATTCAAAAGAGTAGGCTTTCTGGTCTGTAGGACATATGTAAAATCTGCAGGGAAGAGAAGAGTAAAGGMTAAGTTGTGGGTTATTTGCTCTCAGGTCTTCCTATTTCAGGGAAACCGAAGTCACAAATGCCTTTCTTCTACCTGCCTTCTTGCAATATTTGGGGGTAAGGGAAGATATTATCAGGCTTGCTGTACCTGCAGTTTTGGCCTGAGATTGGATTTAATGGAATTTCTGAGACTGTTGGCTCCTTCAAAAATTGCAGGCCTTTTTGCTGAGTACCAAGCTCAAGGCACCACATCTGTGAAAGTGCCATGGTATCCATAGTGGTTGATGGAGAGCCTGGAAGGAAGAACAGAGGTGATTCATCTTCCTGGGTATACCATAACTTCTTGTTTGACCACAGCCCTGCTCTTCACACTTTACTTACTTTAAAGTGCAGATAAAAGCATTTACTTTCCTTACTGGGACACCACAAGGATGAAATACTTCCATGGCTGTGAGTTGGGCCATTGTTTTAGTGATGACGACCAGGTAAATATTTTTGTTGTTGGTTGCCTTGAGCAATTTGGAAGGTCACAATAGAGGCAGCTCTTGACCTGCACAAATGTATAGGCTCATGAAAGATAAAGTCTCTCTATCCAGATATTATATCCAAAAAGACCACTACATTACTTCATTGGAAAGTCATGTAGTGGAAAATGAAGAACTGTGCTCTAACTGTCCCCAAAGAGGCACTTTTGACTCTGATATACCGTCTTTTTAGGAGTGGATGTAGAGTCTGGTAGCTTGGAAGCTCGGTAGAGGGGAGTCTTTCTGCTCCAGCAGGGTACTCTGAAAAACAGGTTACTGAGAAACTGACTGGGGATCAGATCACCTCTGATCCCAGCTCTGCCACTGACAGCCTGGAAGACCCCAAGCAAGTCACCTCCCTTTTCTGCATTTCAGGCTCCCTGGCTGTAAAGAGTGTGGAGCCTTGCTAGAAGCCTGCCAAAGACAACAGCGTGTAGCTACTTGAGGGGAGGCCACTCAATACCAATGCAAGACAATTGCCTGCAGGCACCTTTATACTAAAAAGATTTCTTTACCACTGTTTCAGCCACTGTACTACACAGACTCCAGCCTCCTGACCACTTTATAGTGCAAAAGAGCACCTCAAAATAAACACCATGATAGATCATACTGGTACCAGGTTGGAGCACCTGTCCTCCCCAGGGCTGTACTTGCTTACAGTGGTGATAGTGGCTAAGAGCGAGGCACTATTCATAAAGGAGATCTCGCTGTCTGAAAAATGTAAGACTGATAGGCTCCTCCTAATCCTAGATGGACTGCAAAATGGCCCAGTTATAGGTACTGTACACAAAGTTTTGGATTGCTGTAGGCAAACCAGAAGTGCTGGTAGCAGGCAGGAATAAAGCACCAAACAGCAGGAGGCATATCATCTGCCTCAGCTTTCAGGCTTGGCTCTGGCCATGTGTATGGAAAGGCAATGGCAGTGGAAGAAAGAAACAGAGGCACTTCTTTCCCATTCTCCGGGAAGCAAAAAYGTTTGCAACTGTAGCTGTAACAGGGTTACAGCTCACATTCAAAAGGAGTATCCCCCCTTTTCTCTCCACCCTCTTCCTCTTCCACCACTCCCATTTCTCTGGAGACCTTACAGCTCCTGCCCCTTAGCCAAAGTTGGAGTTTCCATGGCAACCAGGCAGCTGGTGTCTAGACACTGTGAAAGATGCTTTGCAATTGAGCTGAGAGCCTAGCTCCCCTCCGTGTCCCCCTCCTTGGTCTCCCCTCCCCACTGCTCCCTTCAGTTCCATTTGCTGCACACATGAATGCCAACACAGGATGGGATTTCCGTGGTGCTGGGGAAAGAGAGGCACGGGGTGGGAGGGGAAATCCCTGAGCCACTGTCTCATCAGCCTGACAAAGCGCAAAGGCAGCTGGGGTGACAGAACTGGGGCTGACTCTCCTCAGAGGATTTAGCAGGATCAGAAAAAGAGGCAACCATCCAAGCTTGGACCAAAGTCATCAACTGTGGGACTACCAGACGTTGTTTTTCTTCTCCCTGATAAAACAACTGAGTTTGGCATGCATGGGGCTGAAACAGAGCTTAGGCAGTGCAGGAGTGGGAGGTCTAAAATGCCCCATATTGTGGATATATCACCTTTTCATTTTAACCTTAATAGGCCCTGTTTTAACCACCCCCTTCCAATATGCCATGGGCCCTCTTTATCTGCAAAATCTATGAGAACAGCACACGCTACTTTTATTTTCTACTTCTTAGCCTGCTTCTTTCCAGTAATTACTGAGCAACTTCCCTAGCCATCCTGGCTACTACTTGCTATGGGGCCATCCCTCCCCACCACTGTCTTACTGGGTTTGTCAAGGGGAAGCAGACCTTCCTTCCACTGCATGCCCGTAAGGACCCCCAGAGATCACAGGAACCTAGAGATACCTTGAATCCATCTGTAGCAAGGGAGAAGTTCAGCGGGGGCTTGAGAGCGACTCTGCAAGGCATCCCCCTGGACCAGAGAGAGACATTCATCTGAAATCCCCAGTTTTCCACCTCTAAGTGTTTTGCTGGGCCAGTGTATACCTGTCAATTTTCAGAAGCAGTGAGTAGGGAGGATGGAGGATTTTAGCACTGTGGATGATGCATAATAGGGCTGACTGCAATGGGCTAACTTGGATCAGGAAGAGAACAGTATAAGCAACAGCTCTGAACCTTAACTGCATCTCATTTCAGCATCTCAGACCTACTGTAATCTGCCTGGAACTGGCTTCTGGCTGGCTAGAAGGACAGATGGATCAGGACAGATGAATCAAGCTGTGAAGCCTGGATTCAAATCTGGAACCATGTGTCATTAAAACTAAGAGTGGCTCAGGTCAGGGATTTTAAATGGGGCCTTCTATAACCCAGCACCACTTACCCTCCAAAAAAATGTCTCTAAGCAGAGCTATCTCTGRGGCAGATCCTGGAAGGATACTGCTTATGACAACACAGTAAAACTTGGATTAATATTTGAGAGCAAAGAGAAGACCTGACAAGGCACAGGTTTTCCAGTCCCATCTCTGGCCAAGTTGTAGCTGGCAGAGGACAGAGAGGGAAAGACGTGAGCATGGCAAACACTGGCTTTGAACCCATATCATGCCCAATGCTAGAGAAAGTACAGAGATTGAGGAGAGTGGGAGATACTTTAACATGAAGGAATGGGAGAGTTCCATCAGAGTGATTAATATWAGCAATAATTATGAAAACAATGTGAAAGCAGCAAAAGCAAAATCCCTACATCCATTATAGAATCCCAGAGTGTTTGTGCAATTTCTTTTCTCTTGGCATCAGCCATAGTAATTTAAAGATCTGCAATGGAACAGAGAGGAAAAGAAGAACAAAACCCAAGCCACCAGCCACAAAAGAAATGATCAGCAGAGAGGTTACTGCTACTGTGGTCATAAGCTGATGTCTGCTCTGATATAATTAATCTTGGCAAGTCAGACAGGAGCTGGGTAGGTCCCAAGAGACAATGTTTTACCCGGAAATCCACTCAACCAAATTTCACTAATGTAGGGCAGTAGAGAGACTTGGARTAGAGCCTGCACGCTCAGCCATTAAAGCACAGCATAGGCAAAGGCAGCTGGAAGTACCACCATCTAGCAAAACTGCTGCTTGCCTGCCTGCTTCAGCTTTTGCTGCATATGTTTGAGGCATTTGCTCACCAGCAGGGCTCACAGACATGATTCTCACCCATTCCAGGAAATAAATGGAGTGCTGAGGGGCAGCAGCTCTCTAAGACCTGATTTCAGCAAGGATCTGCAGTTCATTCCCCTATCATTTCTTTTCTCTGGGCAAGGCACTTAAAATTCCCTGGCAGATGCCTACAGAAGCTGTAGGTATGGAGCACCTTTCAGCCCCTGGCCCTTAAGCTGGGAAGCAAACACAYGTCAGCCTCTCTCACTTGAGCAATMGCAGCTTAAGGTTTGTGTGAAGGCTCTGAGGCTACCCAAAAGGTTTATCATATAGGCTACCCCTTTCAGAGTCCTAGATTAAAGTGAGATCAGTGGCACCTCAGCTCATAAATGCTTGTCTCCACTGCAAAATCATCCCACACAATAGAATGATTTGGACAGAGGAAATCACATTAGATTTAGAAAGACCAAAATAGAGTGCAAAGCTGCAAACTAAAATGTCAAAGCAGTGTATGGGGGCCCCAGGGCTGGAATAACCAGGGACAGTGTAAGTGATGACTGAAGAGCCTTAAAAGAACTGTAAGGGTGATGGTTGCAAGCACAGACTAGCAGTTTGTTTTTCTTCTTTCTTTTCTTTCTTTCTTTTTTCTTTTTTTTTTTTAAAAAAAATAAATAAATAAAAAAAGCTTTTTGACCTAGCCATCCTAGGACCTAGCCATATGTCCTTCAGGACATATTTTCTTTTCCTCCAAGCTTCTTTTGCTTCTTAGTATAGCTTAGCCTCTTCACCTCTTCTTCTGTCTGCTTCTCACACATTTTGTGTTCTCCTTTTGTGAGTTTGAGGTCTTTTGCTTTGTCTCTATGCGTGGGATGCGCTAGAACAAATATGGAAGTCTCCATCCATGCTAGTCTCTTTAGCTTGCTAGGGAAAAATACAGGTTCTCCCAGGCTGMAATTCCTCTTGTCCTAAAGTAGACATCTAGATCAGTCAAGTTAATAGAATCCAGTAACTTGAAAGGGAGCACAGGATGAGAAGAATAGCTGGAGATGTCTATGTGCAGACATCTAAAATTGGTTGAGGTGCACACCATCTCCCACTTCAAGTTTCCCATTTCATGATCTTTCCAGATGCATCTGGGCTGCCCCAGTGAGGATCCACCTAATAACTCAATGCCTCCTGCTTGTTCTGTGCCTTGCAAGTGGGCATAGAAGATTCGTCTTGTGTAAGGAGATCTCACAGTGCTGGTATGTTCAGAAGGGGAGGCAGCTTTAGATGGGTGGAAATACAGCCACCTAGAATGACACGCTTTTGTTCCTAAAGCAGGAGATGGAACATTTTGCCTAAGTGGCCTGAAGTCTCTCCTGCATTTTTGTCATCTTTTATGCCTATTCTAACAAAGTGCAGAGTGCTTATAAAGTGAAAACACTGTACMGTTGTAGATGTATAACCGTATCTGTTCACTACAAACTAACACATATGACAGCCCGGAGTTCGAGGAAATGGTAAACTGAAACTAGTACTGGGTAAAAGGCAACATAACAGATAGCACCTCTGATCTGTGATTCTACTATGATCTGTGAATCTAGTAATCTCTTCAGGGAGAGGAGAGAGCAGCACCTAGCAGTCCTCTACTAGGACACTGAAAAGTAGACAGGAGAAAAACCCAGAGAACATGCTGCAGAAATATCCTACATCAAACGAACTGGTGAAGGGTCAATCARAAAAATCATTTCACCTCTTCCTGTGAATCAGAAAGTGCAATTAACTGGCCCTGATGTCAGCAGGGTTATACTGCATTGCTCCCATTCCACAGTGAGAATCCTTTCCTTTTCACCACTATGATTTACCARTGCCGCAGCTTGAACTTTATTTTTCTTTCTGATTTGTATATCCTTCATGACATCACTTCTTACTGAAGTTCATTAGTAAATGACAACAGGTTTCTTCTGGATCCTAAAGGTTAATGAAACAGTGCTAATGCTGGTGAGAAATAAGACAGAGTTTAGTGGCAACAGGATGCAAGGGTACATAAGATATTTYACCTCATTGCTCTAGAGGCATTCACGAAAGAGGGGGGAGTGGGTAGCTGAGTTCTGCTTGACACTTCTTATTGGGAAGGTAGACCTCTTGTTTATATTTARGCCATCCACACTACTGGAAATGTGCTTATTTGCCATGTGTCCGATGTTTTCTTTCTCTCATTCATCTTTGTTCTGCACAAGACTTGAGTATGTGGTGAAGTGACTTTAAATCTTTTCTKCTACTCCTTGACTTCAAAATCAGTCTAGATGGTTTCAGCCATGGTGAAAAAACGAGTAATCCCTGGGCTGCTTCAGCAAAGAGGCATCTGCCTACCACTAACTGCTCCTCAAGAGAAGCAACAGGGGTAGCCAGGACTTCTATACAAGTTCTCCACCACCTGAGGATCTCTGGGTGCTACCAGCACTCACTGGAAATTAGATTTGCCACTGCAGTGCTGTAACAGGGAATATAACATAGCAGAAAATTGTGTTTTAACCTGTTTATCCTAAGAGTAAGAACAGTGCAAGAAACATTGTGAGCTACCCTGTGTGACCTTCAGATTGCCAGCTCCCCCACTTCAAATACAACCAGTTTTACTGCCTGTGTTGCTAGGACAATTGTGAAGAGCCTACTATTGTAGGAGCAGGAACCCRGTTTCAGCTGCTGGTGTAATGGGAGAATCAGTGTTACTTAACCTTTTGTGTGAATTGGCCAAGGCACTCAATATCGGAGCAGGTACTCAGGGCCTCTCAGTGTCTGCTCTGGTACTTGCTATGTCACGTGTCCTTCTGTTGTGCTACCTTGAAGAGACTGTGGGGATTTCTGGCTAAACTGTGGACATTTTTGACGGGAAGCCACAAAAAATTTTAAATATAATGAAACATTAGTGGGTGGTGGTTATGTTCCTCAGGCTTCATTGCCTATCCTATGTTGTACAGATTATGCCCTTCCATTTGTCTTGCATTTAACTGTGAGAAAAGACAGGTTTTGCCTCTCTAGGGTCTGTCAGAGCCTTACAGTTTGCTTTGCTGCTGGCTAACAATAGTCTTTAGGCTCAGACTTTGGCTTAGATGGTCATGCACTGAGGTTCTGCACTCAGCTCTGTAACTCAGCGCATCTCCTGTTATAAATGCATTGCAGAAGAGTAGAAATGAAAATCCCCCCCTCCCTTCCCAATAGTGTGTGATCAAGTTATTAAGGAAAATTGGTAAAACTTGGGGCAACTTGACCTGCTTTGCCTTCCAAGCATACTTGAATCCTATTTTAATCAATAGTGTATTTTGCCATTGAATCCTATTTTTATCAATAGCCTGTTTTGTCTTTAGCTCATGGTTGTAGCAGCACTCTATATAGAAGGAATTCTTAAGTAGCACTTAGTTTTGTTGCACAGTGTTAGGGGAAAGCAAGGTCCTGGATGCTTTTGCTGTCAAGGAGTTTGCAGCACCAGGGGCTAAAGACGTGCTACTGGGCCATATTGCCACAGACTTTTTATTTTTGGAAAAATCAGCAGTAGGAATTCAATAAGACAAAAAGTGTTTGATGATCCAGTAGCAGAGCTTTAGTTAAATTGATTCATGGCTGGGAGTTGCACACGTCTTACAAGTGATCCATATGGAAACAGTGCGTAGGGAGGTATTTAAAAGAGTGGCTAAAAAGCTGAGGAGGAGGGGGAAGTGAGGATGCACCTGTTGCCAGTGTTGGAAGCAAACACAAGTCTGCCATCTGATGGCATTGAAGGGACAGGCCAAAAGACATAAATAGTCTCAATAAGAAGAGGTTCACATCCCAATTAGCATTCTCACTAATGCTGAATATGAGTATGAGGATGGTAATTCTCACAAACTAAACACTGGCATGTGAACATCCATAGCGTTAAACTCACAGCATGGACCATGGCATGGCTTTTGAACATGTCAACTAGCTTTGCCACAGGCTAAAGCTAGTTCTGATCCCCTGTCCAAGGCAGCCACCCTGTTTTGCAGAGTAAGAGAGTTTAGCCATATGGACATGAGCTGTGTGGTTCCAGCTGGCCTTAGGGCCAAAGAGCAGTCCCTGGCCTATTTTATTTGCTAGTATAGATGTAATCTGATAGCCCCTCAGAAAACCCAAGAACTATCTGATTCAAAGAGATCCCACAGTCCTCTGTGGAATGACCACTGGAGATACACTGATGCCACAGAGGTATGTCGAGTGCCAACGTCACTGAGGTATGGACATATCAATCTTGTGCACCATCCCGCACTACCCAGCCTTTCAGTGCACCTGCTTCTTTTCCCTGTTCTTTACTCAAATCTGAAATAATACTGCTTGGTTGGCCTCTCCACTGCATGTCTGTGGAAGTCAAGGAGAGATGGGATGGATCAAACCGACTATTCCAGTGCATTAAGACCCTTGTGCATTATTCTATCCTACAGCCCTGCAGACCTGGGTGAACGCTTACCTTCATCAGTAAATAGTCATCCACRCCAGTGCACATGTTAGTGGTTGTTCTGAAGCAGGGTCAGGAACATGTTAATGTACCTTTATGTCCCTGGAGAAGTTGGTCAGCAACAACCTGGAGACAACTAAATCAGGCCTGCTGCAATAGGGGGTATCTCAAACTGGATGAAGCCAGCAGCAAGATCATTCCAGCCTCAATGACACTCTTTGGTTTACCATGTCCCTCTTGTTTCCTCTTTCTTACCCTCAAGTAAGATCCTTTGTCCAATTCATTGTTATGAGATTGCTATTAGTGTTCATTTTTATTTTTCATGTGAATAGTATGTCAGTACAAGGTGTCTGATTGACAGACAGACCCAGCTTTAGGCTACACTTATTACTAGACAGCTCTGCCTTTGAAAGGAGATCCTAGAGAACTGGAGAGACAGTGGCAACCTCTTTACTGAAGGATCTTGTTTTTGAATATTTAGAGACATTTCTCTAGAACTCTGTTCAGTATAACAGAGAAGATTTCAGAGAAAATTGAATTACATGTTTTAAGATCTTTTCCTATGGATCTTGCAAGCTGCAGGCGTTAGTATAGAGTTTTCTGTTCATGACCTCTTTAAGACTAGGCTGGGAGTAGCAGTAATTAAGGAGGGACAATTCAAYACAGGTTGGCATAGTTGGAGGGCCCAATAAGATGGCAATGTATGTGTCTGATCTAGCTCATTCTACTTTGCAAGCTAAGAGACTAATCAGTGTACTTGATGAAATGAATGATGGTTACCTGCCACATTAGCAGGGAGCAGAGCTCAGGGATCCAGGCAGTTCCTTCAGGTTGTGTGTGCTTTCTGGCAGGGCTAGAAGTGTTTTATATGAGCTAGGCACTTGTCTGCTGTACTGAAACCCAGCAAAATTCTGTCCATGTCACAGAAATGCCAGGCACTTTGAGAGACCTGGGTCACTCTGAGAAGGGAGAAGCCTGAAGCCAATGAAATCCATGTGATGACTGTGTGCACGTGCAGAATGCTCTAGATCATGGCTGACTAACCCTGGACCATCTCTTTCTCCACTAGATGCTGTAGAAGAAACCAAACCTACTGAAAGTGCCCAGCAGGAAGAGGTGAAAGAAGAAGAGAGCAAGGCGGACCAAGAAAATGCCTGAACATTAAGAAATGACTCCCCATTGCCCCTCCCTCCCTCCCCCTATCCTCTATCCTTCCTTCCCACCCCAATCTTGATCTCCCCTTTCCTGCTCACACCTGTGAGCCTGTCCATCCCTCTCCCATTCCCACTTAAACCCTTTTTCTCTCTGTGTGGCAAACATTTAAAGAAAAAAAAAAGCAGGAAAAATCCCAGTCAAACAGTGTGGCTTAAACATTTCTTTGTTTCTTGGTGTTGTTATGGCGAGTTTTTTGGTAATGATGATCCAATCATTTTGGGAAAATTCTTGCACTGTATCAGAGTTCTTTGACCTGGCGCGTGCGTGTGTCTGTCTGCCCACCGCGAGCGCTCTCTCTCTCTCTCTCCTCTCTCTCTTTTCCAAGTGTGTGTGTGCAATGTTCTGTTCATCTGAGGAGTCCATACTTATCAAGTGAGTTAAAAACGAAACAGAAAAAAAATCCTTTTCTTCCTTTTTCAATGTGATGGAATGAACTAAAGAAAAAACAAACCCAACAAACAAATGAAGAAAAAATAATACAAAATCCCAGTTTGTTTTCAGAGCTAAAACGAAAAATGTGCCAATTAGCATAATGCGTGGCTCTAGGCTCCTTTTTCAAACTGAACAGTAATTATAATAAATGAGAACAATGATCATTAATACCACCGTGTCGCATTTCTATGCTGCCTTACATCCTGCTGGCCTGCGTACACAGACCGGTCTTTGATGGGCCATTTGTTGAGTGGACTCCCTCTTTGCTTCTCAGCCACTGCTTTGCCATGGGTCAGTGACAGACTGCTCTCCCTGGCACTGCTAAGGGATTTTTTAAGGGAAGCAGGTTTGGATTTGGGGTTAGGCATTAGCACTGACTAATGTAACAAAAATAGCAAAATTGGTTTTAGGAAAAAAAAAATAAGTGGCTCTCCAGGAGACCTCTAGACCCTGATTCAGAGAACCATAGCTACCTTGGAAGGATAAGCCTGGGGTGCCCTATGGGTCCTGGCAGAAGGACCAACTTTGGTCTAAGCTGAAGCTCTGCTCTCCATTGAAGGCTGAGTGGGGACAGGGGCCATGGGGCCTGCACTTCTCYCAGGGGCGGGGTCACTACTTACCCTGCTAGGCTGGAGTTGGAGAGTTATTCAGTAACATGGTGCAGCCCTCCAGAAATGTTCTTTTTGGCAAAAAAAATTGGCCCAATGCATTAAGTAAATCAGAGACATGGGGCCAGGTCAAGGTCCTGTGATGTAAGAGGCAGCTCATGGCACTTTTGAGAAATATCTCACTATTGCTTCCTGGAAAGCACGTGGTTAAACCCAGGTTGCTCACCCAGTTTTAATTAGGGACTAGGTTTTAGTTCTCATTTGTGGCCTTTCCCAGCAGCCAGCTAAAAGCTTAGCTCAGGCTTGGCACAGCAGGCAGAGCACCACCTGACAATTCTCCACTACCACTTTCCATGGGGCACAAGATTTTCCTTGGTGCRTGCCGACTGAATATCCACCTTTCTCAGTGGATGAGACCTGACAGACTCCCAGCCCTGAGGGACAGTGCTGTCAGGGTCCGCTGTTCTGTTGATTAACTTGGAGACTGAACAGCTTAAATGTATTATGGGGAAAAAATCTTTCTAAAGCCCTTTCATAAGAGCCCTGTTAAGACTGTAATAAATACTCCGAGTGCTGCTCTTTCACTGCCCTGATTATTATCATGTGCTTTCCCACCAGCTATTGCATGGTTTCTTGGCTGCACTGGAAAAGGCAACTAGGGTGCCCTGCAGTACTGCAGTACAATACTGCTATTTGCAGGACCAGAAATTATTGGCCTCACAGCTGTAACACCAAAGATATGAGTCTGCTGACAACCCCAAAGCACCTCACTGGCTGATGCTTAGAGTGACAGTCTCTATGCCTTCAGAGGGCTGGTTTGTCCTCCCTTTCCCACTCCTTTGTTCTCCTCCATCTCTTTGTTGGAAACAGGGAGAAAAGATGAATGGTGTCTCCTCAGAGATGATCATTTTGAAGTTAGACTGCTCACTGGAAATGCCCTCAAAATGCATCAGGATTCATTTCCATGTGCTTTCTGGCATTGTATAGAAATAAGAGAGAGAGAGAGAGTGGGAGGATTAAAAAAAGAGAGGGAAAGAGAGAGTGGGAGAGAGATTGGACAGAGATTTTTAAAAACAGGGATTAGAGAGAGGAGGAAAAAAGATTTTAGAGTGGATAGATGGATGATAGGGATAGAGAGGGGAGTATAGTTAGTGTAAGAAAGATTAGAGTGAAAAAGATGAGAGAGAGACAGGAAGAAATTAGATATTATGGAGCAATAGATGACTGATAGAGATAGTGAAACGTAGCTAGCTAAAGTAGATTAGACAGACTAAATAGATAGAAAGATGGGCTGACTGACAGATAGGTATTGTGTCATACTTCATAAACAATATATATGCTAATATTCCCATGTCATGATGGGTAGTAAACCCTGAGACACCTTCCAGCCTGACCTCAATTCAGCAAATGTAGCGCGGACATCAGGCATTGCTTGGACCGTATGTCAGGTCTCACAAGCCTGCGTGTTTCCACTGTGGAAGCAGCAGGTGGGTGGATGGTGGATGGGGAGGGAAAGTGCTCTGATGGACACAGTGGGCCGAGGCCCCTTCTGAAGAGGCATGGTATGCTTGCTGTTCGTAGCATACAAGATGCCCAGACCAGCTCAGATGTTGTAAATGCTCTGTGTCATTAGTACTGAATCAGGAGACCTGAGATTCAGCTCTCAGGATTTTTGGGAGAGTTGTTTGGGAGGAGGCAGGAAGGAGAGAGCACAGCTTTCATGTAGTCTCATCTCCTGCCATGACCATTTAAAAGGGTTTTCTTAAGGATTGTCTTGCTCACACCTGCAAAGACCATGTGGTCTCCCTACTCTTCTGACTAGATCTCAAACTTTTCATCTTGCCTACCCTTTATTATTACTATTTTTTACTTTATAAGGAAAATAAATCTGCCCCTCATCTTCCTGGACATAGGCCTACCTCCCTCCCTCAATAAACAGAAACYTTTTTCTCTCCCTGGGGGGATGTTTTATCTTTGCATTTTGCATGTTGCCTCTCTTTGGCTGATGGTTTGGACATCGTGTGTGTTTTGCCATCATTTGTAAGAACATACTTTGCCTTGTTGCTTAGAGAACAAAGGGTTGGGGTGTTGTGTTTTGTTTTTTCCCCACTAAAGGAAAGGAGAACATGGTTACTAATTGTAACCCTAAATAATTTTAATATTAGTTCCTCTCCCTTGTTTCCAATTTAAAACTACTAGCTGTAACCAGGCACCCCCTATCTTTCTTACTGTACAGTGTCCGGATCCTGCCAGAGAGTCAGGGCAAAGAGAGAGTGAGAGAGTGCACAAATAAGCTCTGCCTTGAGCAGGCAGTGGTTTATGTGTAATGCTGCAAGATCTGTGCAGGAAGCTGGACTGTCTTCAGGGTACAGGAAAAGAGCAGAGAAAAGCATTTGGATTTCCCGGAGTTGCCTCTTCAGCCAGATTTGAAAAAGCTGAAAGGGAACAGTGGAAAGGATATAGCATGGGATGGAAACTGGAAGAGCCTCAGAGAACAGGGGCACTTGAGGAACAATTTTCTAGCATGATATCAAATAAACTAAGAGCAGCACAAGAGACAGAAGGTCCCAGAATCAAAGTAGTGGAGCAGAGTATCCAGCAGAGTAGCTGGAGCTTTTCTAACATTCCAACAGCTGACATGTATTCCCCAGGGAGTATATATCTATTCCTCTTTCCTCTCTCCCTGAAGGATGTGTAGCTTACCTGGAGGTGCCTGTGGTTGTTATTCTATGTATGGAGAGGGAAAGGGATGACAAAAATGATTCATGCTGGGAAGACAGTATCTCACGTGCCATGCTAGGGAAACTTGGAATCCAAGAGGGGCTTTTTTCATGCCTCTGTAGTAAGATATGCTAGTGATCTGCATCTGTACTGAATGCTCATATCAGCTGTTGGCCAGTCAGCTCTTTAAATTTCACCTCATCAAGATTAAGCCTTGGAAAAGTATAAAAATCCAAACATAACACCTCTGTCAATGCAGTACATCATTTGCTTGAATTTGTCTGCTTTGCATTGCATGTGGCATCCACAGACTATCTGCATTGATAGTGTGTAAAAACACAGCTCTTGCAACAGTTGCATCAGYCAAGAAAACTCCACCATCAGCCACATTCCAAAGGGAGGGGAAGTGCATCCTGCTGAGATCCCTTCAGACCTGTTTTTTTCCAACCCCAAACCCTAATGCAGCCCCATGAGAGGCCCTAGCTGGGAACTTGGCTACAGTGACAGTATAAGCACCATCATTTGCAGAATGTGTTACTTCACAAGAAAGAAATGGCCGTGACTAGAGGAGAAAGGTTTAGAAAGAAAGGAAAAAAAGAAAAAAATAAATAAGGAGTTTATACTAAACTCTCCACCAAGCTGCTGGTGACTGTTTTTTTCTTTTTTTTTTCTATGCTCTCCTTATGGCACACTGTAGCATGTGAGGCTTTTTGTACTGAAGGTCTGATGTTTGTTGTAGGTGTCTTAAGAGAGAGACYGAGTGGTTGTGGTTTGCAGAGGTGAAGGAAAGAGTCAGAATGAATGTTCTTGTGGCCCCTTTTGGCCAAGAAATCTATTTGGTGATCACCTGCAGTTAGGTGACGTGGGGTGGTGGTGGTGGAATCCTCTTCCAGGCCTATGCTCAGAATCCCTGCTTTTCTACATTGCCACATTAGCACTTTCACTGGATATTTAGAGCACCTCAGGACTGATTCTCCTCTCACTCACACTGGGGTAACTCAGGAGTCACTCCACTGGAACCAGTGGTGTTAATCTGGTGTGAAAATAATGTGAGAGGAGGATTCAACTCCTTGGAGGGGGGGATTTTCCAGGTCCCCGAGGGGGAACAAAATCAATGGGAGTTACATGTCTAACTGCCACTTGTGCCTGTGAAAGTCTGCCCCTTATCTACCCATATGTATATAGGGTACAATYTTCAGGATAGCCTAAATGACATAGACACTTAAGAGCACACAGTTCACTGGTTTTCAGAGGGACTTAGTCTCCTAAGGCTCAGATCCTGGAGGATATTTGACCTCTTAACTGCTGCAAGTGTTAGGGCTCTGGCCTGAAATTCTCCAGTAATTTTTGAAAATGGAACTTAAGATCTTGAGTCATTTAGGTGGTTCTGAAAATGCTACCCTTTATCCATTTTCAGGGTGTTGATCTCAGGTCATGTGCGAGCCTGCATTCTTATCTACAATGCTTTATTACTACTTTTCTCTGTTGAGCAATACTTGGAAGAAGAGGTAAAGGCCGAGATTTGCAGAACAGACTAGTGACCGAGTGAGTCACTTCTGGAGTGTCCAGCTTCAGACACCTTATGGGGGCCCAATTTGCAGGTCCCTTGTACACTCAGCAAGACTCATGTATTACACACCCAGAACCACGGGTCACTTCCAAAAATCCCAGCCTGAGACCTAGAGTACTCTTATAAAAGAAAATCCTAGGATAACTATTCATCCTATAGCTTGTTTTTTCTGCTCATGCCTGTTCCCAATGAATAAAACACATCCCTATGCATCACCTAAGCCCTATTATGAGGAGTTACACTGGCATACAGCTGAAGTAACACTAATTGAAGTAAATCAGGGCCTGAAGAAGAAGGCTACAGCCTAGAGAGTATAAAGAACTATGAGATGTTTGGAAGCTAATAAGAGCAGATTTGACGATTAGAGTGGCCCATTTCCGATGCTCTTGTGTGAGGATCTGGAAAGAGTCTCTCACTCATTGTACTTGTGTATTATGAATGTGTCCATCTGCAGAGATCTAATGTACACATATGTCCTGAATATTGTCCTAAGGTTGCAAGCTTCAAAACTGAGCAGAAAACATTCCCAAGAAGTGAGAATAATACAGATGTCTGTATTTGAAAAATTGGTTCAAATAAAGTCTCTCACTTATATGTAGTTGTGTGCAATTATTTGTTCCTTGAATAGAAGTTTTTCCTTGCTGAGATTTTCAATGCTTCTGTGAAAAATCCGATTCCATTTTCCCACCCTACAGCCTGTGACCTTACCAGTCAAGGCCTGTTACTGTGGAAATACTTTCTACATATTCCTTCTGGGTAAAAAGCTATGTTAAAATGAAAGGGTGAAGTAAAAAGCCTGGTATGTTTTTACTGTTGTTAAATGTCTGTTGAGGTAGAAGATATAGGACTGACTCACTCAAGATGTGGTCTTGATTTGAAAAAATACTAGATATTTATATAATAAGAAACAGACATTACCACAGAAGCTCTTGACCCAGGAAAGGCTAGTGTATGGCTATCTAGATACTCCCTGAAATGAAGCTGAATCAAGGAAATCTGTGCTTTTGGCACCACATGTCTGCAAAAAATCTACAGCAAAATGCTAGAGCTGGGATGTTCTAAGTAAAGGAATTTGCTTGGATCTAGAAAGCCAGTCTCTCCCTGATGTTAGTCGCCATTAAGGGAAGCAATCAGCATGTTTAAGGAAAAGTGAGTACAAAATGGAATAAATTTGTTCAGGCAATAAGACAATCTGGAAAGCACTTTCTCCCTTGAGCAACAGTATCTAAAGGTATTGAATTCCTCAATAAATTTAAAGATTCATCAATTAACTGGGAAAGAAGCAGCTTTTCAGGCAGGAATATATATTTCAACACCTAAGAAGTCCCACCAAGCTCTTTCCTTCAGTATCAACTTTGTGCCAAGTGCAATGAAACATGAACAGAGCAGAGCCTGCTACCCAAGCTGTGCTAGGCTGCTGACTTTAATGCTGTGCTGTATCTGTCAGCAACTCAAGAGCAGAGCTGAAATCAAACATTTTTATCACATTCATTCATCCCAGGAAGCTTTGCAACCACTATTTAGAAATCACTTGCAACTCATCTCTGAAATATAGCAGCTGGCTTTAGCAAGAGCCCAGGAAATTTTCTGATGGGACTCTAAGGAGCTGCCTGGGAAGCAGAACAGACCTCGGCACCTCGCATGGGTTCTGGACAAAGTGCCAATTTACAAATGAAAATGACACAATTAGATGTCTGTATTCTTGCATGTAATCATCAGTTGCCCTGTGGCTTCTCCAAAAAAGGCGTGGACTCCAGCTTGTGTGCAAATATTTAGCATTCAAAATCAAGTGGTTTCAATTAGTCACATAGCTAGATTGCAGGGTTTGACTCTGGCTGTTTTGTTTCGCTTCAATGGGAAAAAATATCTGTAAAGGGATAGCCAAAGACTTCCTCCCAAGTAAATGGCTATCTTGGGGGTGGCAGCGATGCCTTGCACTCTTATTTCTTCTGCATAGTGGAGAGATGGGCAGGAACCTGCCTGCCTGACACATGGCACGTGTCAGCTGAAACAGCCTAACTTAAATCTCTGCAGAGTGTTTCTGATCAAACACACAGAGCTCTTCCATATGATTTCCAGTGTCACTCTCTTGCCATTGTGAACTGGAAATAAATTTTCTGAATGAGATGTACAAAGTGACCTGTGATTCACCTCGTGTTAGTCTCCCATTGCCTTCCTGCCCAGGTGAATACGCTTCTCCAGGAAGTTTTTTTGCAGATTGCTGTGCATATACGTRGACTGCTGCTGACAGCCTTTCTGCAACTTTTGCAAGACTTGATGGGTGGTTGTGTTTCCAAGTCCAGTRCTGGTCCCACAGCTTAGCCCAYACTGGGTTGGGGAACACCTTCTCTCCTTGGGTAAAGTACAGCTGGATCTTTTGGAAGTGTGGCAGAGATACAGCCCTGGCAAGGGAAAGATCATGCTTCCAGGAGCACAGTATCTTGTAACACCATACCTTACTCTTAGTAAACATTGCCACACTCCCTGCCTGCAGCCTTCTGAGTTTCTTCTGGCTACTTCCTAGTGAGAGAAAGTGGTGATGTCTGACCCTCATTTAACCAAGGGAAAAATTTATGGCTCTAGCATCAGCAACACAAGATAATTACTTGGAAGCTGAAGGCATTTGAGCCCTCCATAGCCTCCTCAGCACTTTCCTRTGTCATACTTTGATTGATGATTTGATGTGATTTTTGGCAATACCAAGAGCTTGACAGCAGATTTACCACCTTCCTTGCTCTACTGAGGTCACTAGTAAAAGACCAGAGCTTCCCATGTTGTTACTCAGGTTCTAAGCCTGCTATCCATTACACAGACTTTTAGAGCCTCCTAACCTGTTACTCTTTGCTCTATTTTACTACTGTATGCCAATAAATGAGTGGAGGTGGCATCCAGGGCCTGCTGCACTCTGAAGATGAGCAGAAAAAGCCAGACAAAGGAAATTACGCACTTCTTTACCTGAGATCACTTTGTTTATTAAAAAATGAAATTATTTTCCCTCATGTGGGACCACTTTTGTTTATTAAAGAGGAAATCATTTTCATTTAGCTTGGCATGGAATGGTGAACATGAATAATAAGAGAAGAAAGGAAGTAAAAAGCTAATTCCCTCRGGAGGGCACAGCTGACTCTACAGCTGAGAAGCTGGATTTGCAGGGAGAAGTGGTTGCTTGCATGAGATAGATTGCAAAAGCTGGAGAAACGGACAGTCTTTGGGGTATTTCAGTCTGTGTAACTGGACCAGCTGTCTTCTGCTCTGCAACAACAGCCCCAAACTACAAGCTGGGTACAGGTAAAGAATGACTGCTTTGAGCTTAATTTAATTATGTTAATTGATTAAGCAAGTGCTAAGTAAAATGTAATTAGCACTTAGGGAGCAACGGATGGATACTAAGCTAAGAGAGAGATAAAAGTCATCTGCAGTGAGACATAAGAAGGGTGGCACAGGTCATCACTAGTGTGATAATAAGGAGAGTTAACTGGGGTGAAGACTGTTGGTGAGGTAACATCTCTGCTGAGCCTATGATTTTTGGAATTTTGAGATAGTCATCTTTTGAAGGATTTTGTGGCCATCTATGGGATCCTGACTCAGAGAGGGAAAACCAGTTTCTCTCACTGGAGGAATGGTCTAATGGAAAAGGTTCAATTCCCCCCCTGGATACTAGGAGAGAATGTCTCCATGCTTTACCATTTATCTACATAAGTTGATTCAAATTGTGGTTTAGGCTCTGGTACTCCTTATTGAGCTCTTGTCCATGCAACAGCTCGCCTTTAAACACCTGGGTGATTTCACTGTGGATGCAGTGAGACAGAGTCCTCCTACTTGTGTTTACCTACTTCCTAATGCTTTCTTCTTGGGTGTCTTTTCCTTGTTGGATGGAACTGAGCGTTTCAGGAGCAATATAAGTAAAGCTAATAAATTGCTTGACAACGGTTGCCTTAGGGGATGTTGATGTTTAACAGGGCAGACCCTGAGCTTAGAATGGTCTTTTCCGATGTGGACTGATGCTGTTGGAAGTCATGGGGAATAACCTTTGATGAGGAATAACCTTATAACTACCAAAGAGTCACCTTCTCTAGAAGCCCCTTTAAGATTTCAAGGTCTTTTCCCCAAAAGACAATTCCCAGTTGAATTCTAGCACTCTGCAAATGGATGACTAGTTTCTATACACTGGGAATTCAGCTGTCTTGCTACAACGGCCCAGCCCAGGGCTTTCTTCCCCCATTGTGCATCACTTGTTTCTTAGCAGCAAAGAAAAAGGAGACCTACAGCTGTGAAGTGCTACCCTTGAGAAGGAAGGATGAGAATTGCCTCCTATTAATTTGGCACCCTGCAAAGCAAGGTGCCAAACACCCYATAGAATGTATGCAGGGCCTGAGGGCTGGAAGAGCAAAGCATGCTGCAGGCAGGAGTATGGGACTGGCAAAAGTCATGCAAGGGGAGCAGAATCACTGCACTGCATTCAAACCCTTCTGAGGTTCTCACAATCATAAGAGAAGATCTCTGTGAAAAAAGGAATATAATATTATCTCTGGAGACCAACTGGTACTTACAGATCTGCTTGATCACACAGGGAAGCTCCTCGCTTAGTGCCAGCTCAGTGCTAGATGGCAAAAAGTAGACTTAAAAGATTCTATATCCTAGCTAGTCCCCAGGAAAAAACAAAGACCTCGGGGTACTGCTGCTGCATTTCATGGCTGAGAGGAAGGAAGAAAGCAGTGATAGAGAGCCTAGATCCAGGGAAGAGATGGGAGGAAGGATTGCTTCCTACTRTATACCATCAGTGTACATGTTATCCCAGTAGGGCTGAGGAAGGTTTACGGCTGGGCAAGAGTGGTTTTTCCCCACAGTCACTCAACTGCAGTGCTGCTGGGCTGTTTCGCACTCCCTGTCTCAGAGGCCCTTGCTGGTGGAAAGCCCATTAATAAGGCTTTCCAGCTTGTCACTTCCATGCTGAATCCTTTGAAAGCCGCGTTCCTCTGGGCCCATTAGAGGGAGGAACTGTCTCCGCTGAAACATATGGGGCTGTCAGGCTCTGTCTGGCTGTTGCTCTGAAAGCTGCCACAGCTCTAGTCGTTTGCTGATGATGAGGAAAGCTGCCTTGAAGTGGTTGTGATGGGGATGGTGGTTTAGTAAGGGGACCAGGGGAAGATGACAGGTTAGCCGGGAGGGCTGCTGGAAAGCAAGGCACTGGTAGGTGATGATCTGTTAGGGAAGAAGGACATTGGTTTACAAGCCAGCAAAAGCACTACTGGACTGCGAAGCCTGGTATGCCATGAGTGCAACAGTGAGAAGAGGTTTGCTGGATTTGAGGCTAACTGGGGTAAACTGGGGTGTGAACAGTGAGCAGGTACGTAGGGACAGGCTGCAGCAGAGGAGGCATTGCTGATAGCAGAGATGTTTGCACTTACATCAGGGAGAGGATTCTGGCAGCGCTGGGTGGCTCTAGAGGATGATAGAGTTGGGATGCTTTTGAAAGGGGTTGTTGCAACAGAGGGGAATCTCGTGTGGTCAGACCACTGTGAAAGTTTCTAGGTGCATTCCTGAAATTGCCTGAATGCCACTGGAGTTTCTCATTAACCAGCACCCCCACCCCCAGCTCCATTTGCAGAGACTGAAGAGGATTTAATGGAGTCCCTTGACTTTTTCTTCTGAAATATTCATGGGTTTTAGCAGTGCATTTCATGCTCACCTCCTCCTCCATTAGAGAACATTTAAGACAAACTGGGTGGAAAGCTTGCTGCTGTGGGGCCAGGGAGGCAGATTAAGGGACCTGTGGCTCTGACCAGAGACTGCTGGGAAGTGATCTCCTCATGGGCTGCTCCCTGACCCTTTTGCCAGGCCAGCAAAATGATTTCAAATTAGCCCAGGGCAGCATGCACAGGGAGGTGATTAATACGGTGGGAAAGAAAGGGAACTACTTAAGCAGAAAGAGCTATCTGGAGCTGTCCTCCCCCACCCTCTTCACACATATACATCCCATGTCTGTCTCCCTGCCCATCTTCATCATCTGCAAGGCCAGAAGCCCTATAGGAATCATACATGCTGATGAAAAATGCTTGGGGACAGCTAGTTTCCTCCTTACCTCATACTGCTGTTTTTTCCACTTGACTGGTACCTTATGCTGGGATTCTGGGAAAGGTACCAACACAGCCTCCTCTACTGCCCCAGTAAATATTTGGGAAAGATGCCATATGTTGTCAACAAGGGGCAGCAGGATCACTCACCAAGCCTTCAACGAGGTGGTGCGAGATAAAGCAGAGAGAAGATGCTATGGAGAGGTTCAGGATCCCAGGAGTAGCTCTGAAATGTACCTGAAGCAGCAACACTGATAATAAGAAGACTTTCAGCAGCTACTATGTTGTGTTAGGATCCAAGGAAAATCCAGAGCTCCAGCGAGACTATGCAGAAGCATGCTGCATATTGGATGTTCTGTTTACAGACCTGACATGGCAAAGAGCCTGCTGAAGATCTGGAGAAAAAGCATAATAAATAGCACCATTGCACTCAACTGCAGAAACTGTCCTGGAAGAACAGAGCCAGGCGGACCTCACAAGGTCATCTACATCCTCCTCCTCTGCACAAAGCAAGAGCAACTACACTTATGTTGCATTCCACCATGATATAAAATAGATCTTTTAAGTATACTCATTTCCTCATTAAAAACCTAATCATACTCATTAAAATCCTAAGCAAGTACTTATTAAAGACTCTGCAGATTTCAGCAGGAGCTGGAYTGTGCCCTAAGAAAACAGGTTCTTTGCTACACCAATACTCTATGCTACCTCAGTAAAATGTACAAGAGATGTGCAACAAGGGCTTCCATGTCCACTTGACTTCTCTCTGTGTGAATATTTGAATGGGCCAAAAGAGCAAAATCTTCATGTGAGTGGGCTATTCACTTTGGCTGCCAGTGACAGGAAGTGGGGTTACAAACCTACAAATTCCTGTGGTTTCCTCCTGCTGGATTAAAAACCAGAACAAAGCCACAGATGCAATAGCACCTATTTATTCTTACTCTCAAAACACTTGTCAAACGGTTTCCCCTTCTCGCCACGTACACACACACATGCATTTGTGCCCTGGGAATGAAATGTTTTATAAGTGTTTGTAGGATGTTCCACATCTCCCTGAAATGATAATCAACATGCCTAGAATCAGCTTAATTACTAGGTATTCATCACATGCCCACACTCTTCCAAGACAGCTCCACACAGTATCTCTATGAATGAGTCTGCATGTTTTCACCTTGCTGCTAACCACTGCTCGTGATCGAGAGCTCTAACCCTTATGCTCTGAGCTGCTGGATTCTCTGAGTATTTATTCATTTCTGGRCAGGGAGAGAGAATTTTGCAGAGCAGAGGCAGAGCACTTGCAAACAGAGACTTTCAGTGCTAGGCGTAGCTATCCATATGTTTTTGCAGAGGTCTTGTCCTTTTATAGCAAAGGCTCTCTCTCGCCTCAGAATACACATAAATGATCCCAGTTTTAAACAAGTCATATTACAGGTTCAAAACAGTTTCAGGGTCTAACAACTAACAATCTCTACAGAAAAGATGTGAACCAGGAATTGAAGTACCAGTAAGTATGAAACTACAAGGTTTTGTTTCCCATGTGTTGCCCCCTGATGTGTATAGGGGCTTTGCAGATAGACGTTTGCTAAAGACCTGAAGAAACTGCTTATTTTAGCTGAGGCAGTTACAAGGTAATGAGAGCTGAGTGCTTCATAAGTTCCCTATAGCTAACAGCTCTTTTGCTACTCAAATTTGAGTTTCTTTTCTGCTAACCCTGCCTCTTCTCCTCTCTGCCGTGGTCTCCCAAGCCCACAGCCCTTCTGCCTTCCAAGAGTCCATGATCTTTTGGGCTTGGTCTATGTGGTTTTGTGCCATCTTGGCTGAAACAGCCTCAGTTACGGCCCCATTCACTTTTGGGTATGCAGCCATGTAGGAGGAGGGTATTTATCTTGCATGATTGCGATGAAGTTGTTGCAGTGTTTTATCTTCTTTCACATAGCAATCAGATATACACCAACACATACCTCCTCAATTCGGTTCACTTGAGATCCCCCCTCCACCCCAAAAAAATGATATTTACAGATGCATTGTAGGTTGGTTCAAGATGCCATGATCACACACCCAGCACATTCTTTTTTCACGGTACTGGGTGCTCTCTTGGGTAGCAAAATGAATCTCCTATAACAAAGTAATATTCACTGCTCCTCTGAACTTTTCTGAAGGCTATTCTGGACTGAGGCTGGGGGCATCTGCAAAGATCATGGTAACGCATTTGATTTCTGTCAGCACACAGGGGCAGCCCCACAGCAAACAATCCCTCACATACCTTCACAGGCTATATTTCACAGAGGTGCTAAGAACAAATGAAAGAAGGACTCAGGCCACCCTTCATCCCATAGTATCACTGTCTGCCTTGGTTAGCCTGACAAGATGTGAAAGCTTCACACAACTGCAGCCTCCCTGTGGCATTGCACTAGCAAAACCCACATGAAAAATCCCTTTACATTATTACATGGATTAAAGCTTTTAAGGACATTTAGAGTCATGCTTCTGTATTTATTTGCTTCGTTGTGGAGCTTGGAGACTATGGATCCCAGAACCAGGGAACTCCTTTCTTGCTCTGTTGTGCTTGCCATTGCAAGCAAAGAAAACCCCTTCATTTAAAACACGTATCATGGTGTCAGAGAGATTCTGCAATAGAGATATGATCAAACCAGCACTTTGAAATAAAGCAAGGAGGAGGATCACAAGCACAAATTCACTTTTCAACACAGATACATTTACACACAGGAGATGGGGTATGTGTCTTTTCATTTCTGTTCATACAGGAAGGTTTTAAAATGGCCAGAAACCATTTTGCCAAATCTTCCAGGTCTCAATTTATTAGCTATTCAAGACCTTTCATATGAGAAGGCTGTTGTTCACATGGGCACTTAATAGCAGATTGGTTGCAACCACAAATAAATAAGATGCTCCAGGAATGTCTGGGTGCCTGAATGGCAAACCAGCTTTAGGAGTTCAAATTTGCTGTTAATAATGCCAAGTCTCATATCTCTAGTGATGCTTTCAGACCTCAGAAATCTGCCATCCTTAGCATCATGTTATTTCTATCAGACTGTACCCAGGATCTGTCAGTACTGTAACAGTGTTGACCCCACAACTTCTGGTGTACCAAGTAAGCATGACTATTGCAACACATGGCTGTGAAGTCTTAGTCCCCTAAGACATTTTTTGATACCTAGCTCCCTACTATGAGGCAGGAGCTGTGCCCAAGGGCACAGAACAAGTCTGTGGCAAAGTGCAGAGCTGAGCTCATCTCTTGGGATTTCAAGGAGATCAGATCAATAACTACTCCTAAGTATTTATTTTGTAGGGAAGAGGATGGGAATAAAGTATACCTTTAAGCCTTGTTAAAAATACATGCCATGAAAATAGCTGTCTTCTAAGGGTAAAAGTGTCTCCAGGGAACATCTCCAGGGAATTCCTCTATAAACAAAACACTCAACAGGGAAAAAGCTTCTAGGGAACATCTCTGTAGGTGAAAGCTCAGCTAAGCGAAATGCCTCAGGAGAGCACATATCGGCACAGCATGCTGCCTAGCTGTGTCTTTCCTGAATTGCACCTCCCATCCTTGAATCACAGAGAGTCTGCTGAATATGTAAATTAAGGCTTCCTTTTAGTTCGTTGTTATTAAACCCATAAGACCAATTTTTAAACTAGAAATAGTGGCTTAAGTCATGCAGCTCCTCTGGCTTATCAGTGACTGCTCTCTGCMAACTTACCCTTGCACTGAGCCCCTGCATGCTAGGTGGGCATGCTCCTTCATTTGCAAAAAAGCATGGTTACCCCCCAGTTACTCTTTTATTAAAAGCCTCGTTTAAAAACGACTGTCATTCAGTCTGCAGTATTGCAACAGCCACTTGAACTGTGCAACTCCTGCTATGTGGTGGTACCATAGCTGGCAAAATCATGATAGATGAGGTTTTATGACACCTTGGTATGCGGAGGACAGAGCACTATTAAAAGAGTGGCTCTGGGAACACCCATTGCACCAAGCAGAAGAGGGGGTTCAGAGGAGGCAGCACTGTGGTAGCACCACAGGAGACTTTTGGAGGCATGGCTGCCAGAGAGCCATGCAGCCTGCTCAGCAGCCACTGCAAAGGATTCCTGAGTTGTTCAAAGCTGATCAACCCTGCCTTTTTGCTGCTGTCAAGACTGCTGGAGGGGAAAATTAGATTTGCCTTTTGCTCAGTAAGCTTTGCAGAAAGCCTCAGCTCAGTGGCTGGTCAAAAASAAGAACCCACTTATAGCTCATGCACTTGGGTATCTGTTTAGTCAGATGACAGCCTGAGAGTTGTACTTTCTCCTTTCCCATCAGGCTCTGACAGCTCATGGTTGGAGATGAATGGGCTTGGCCCAGCCACAGAGACATCTGCCTCCTTCAGCACGTATCTATATTTTCCCCCCTTGCATCAGAGGGCCATGCTGTTAAAGGATGGCAGAGATCCTTGAGATTATTCCTCTGATAAACCACAATCAAGACCCATTGTGCATACATGTGCTTCCTTGGTGGGCTATAGCTATGTCCAAGATACACCCTGCCCYTGACCTTTTTTAATCCCACCAGAGTCTGCCATGGCACATCATGACAACACGCAACTAAAATGGGGGGGGGACTACCCTCCTCCTTTCCTCCTGTTAACCTTTCTGCACACTGACAGGTCTAAAAGTAGCAACCTGTAACATTTTCTGTCTGAAAGGCACTGATCTGGGAGCAGCTTTTAAATATTCTTCACAAGGTATTTTTTCCATAAACCATTTTTTCATAAACCATGAGAGAGATTGGATTCTGATAGGTTCAGCTGTCACTGGAAGAGCAGAAATGACAAGAGATTTTTAGGAGAACTATATTAAACTCTGTGTAGGATTCCAGTTTAATAGTAATACTGAAGTGAAATTTGAGCCAATATTCCATTATTCTGTTCTGCACTACACTCTAGTACTGTCTCCATTCATAAAACAGTTCTGTTCCTGTTCCTTAGCTCTGATCTATTTGGTTTGTTCTAGAGCAGTTTTCAACTTGTAATGGATTTGCCTTCCTGCATGCTTAAGTGTATAATAAATGGATAACACCTTCCAGGCTGCTAGATTTCTATTTATGTGTTGGACCCTGTGAATGTATCCTCTCATCTGTGCATTATTGCACATGGATATCTCTCTACGAAGCTCTTTGTGAACACATATATGGCTGTATTTCTTTTTCTATCATCTCCTGGACTGTTAGAAGGCAATGTGAGCAGATAAACAATGAAGATAGGAAATACAAAAGGAGGGTTGGGCTAGGAATRAGTAGTGGCTGCAGAGGGAAACTTATTCTCTATTTCCACCTGAGCAGGTCCCAGTGACCCATTATACATGAGTGACTTGCCTGGTTTTGCAGCAGCCACAGTATGTGGTCTYACCGGAGGGCTGTAATGCCTCTCCCACTAAGCCTSACTTGAACTAGAAATCCTCTGTTCYCGTTGGCTCGACCTTTGCTTGCAGTATCAGGCTGTAGAGCCAGCAGCTCGGGCAACTGCGAAGCATTTGCCTCTGCATGGCCAGGGGTGAGCTCCCAGCCCCTCAGACACAGAGGTGCAATATTCCCTTTGGACTGTTCTGAAAATTTGGTCCCTTCTTCGCTCTTCTTGTTAAAAGTTATAATTGTGGGCCTCACTCATCACTGATACTTTCTTAGCACTCTGCAAGGCAAATGCAAAGCACTATCAAATCCCATGGGTAACATTTTACCACACTTCCAGTGGCATAATAGATAAACTGCCCTTTATTCAGCCTGATACTTCTCCCTTCCCATCAGATAGTTCAACACCTCACCCTCCTTCTCTGCCTCCCATCTCCTGCAGGACTTGCAGCTTCTTCTGGAGGGCATTTTTCTATGCCACTCTCAAGCTATTGCAAGATAAAAGGTTTTCACCTTCATAAATAATCAATGTGGGCCAAATGGCTCAAGCTTGCTCAACAAAATTATGCATGAGAAACAGAAATGGAAGAGAGAAATACCAGCCCTGCAAGGATCCTATAGAGATTAAYTACCTAATGCCTATAAAAGGTGGGAGGAGATTCAAGTAACAGAGAGGCAGAGAACAAGGGAACTCAGTGCTCACCAAACATTTCCCTGTCTAACCAAACCTCTTTTATCTGTTCACAAAGCGTCTGCAAGCAGGCTTTGATTCTGGTTAATTTGCTTACTACAGAAAACTATTAGAGCAAGCTGGTACCAGTCAGCAGGCTCTGGACCTGCTCCGCTCCTYGGGGTTGTGCTTCGCAGTTCCTCTGATGGACCTTCCTGCAGGGGAGGGATGTCGGTGTATAACCAAGGGAGCCCAGCATCAAGGGTCACACTGCAGGCACTAGATGCACAGACAGAAACCACAGCCCAGGCAGTGCTTTTTGAGTGCCACCTCTCTTATAGGAAGGGCAAGTCAGCTAAACATGCTGTCAGTTCAGTTTGATTTCTAAGGTGGGATTGCCCTCACGGGGCAGCATGACTCCAAGGACCCAGAGCCATGTGCCTCCAGAGTCGTTATACCTGTCTTTTGCCACTGGGGCACTTAACACTGCTGAGTTCCATCACTGTATTAACTGTGTGGCTACATCCCTTATTATTATTATTGCACCTCATGTTTGACTGGATCCACGTATAGTAACCCCGCTGTACTAGAGCTCATCAGCCAGCAGAGCGGATTCATCAGTGTCCGTTTATCAGTGCTGATTTATGCATCCTGGGTAGCTGGCACTTAAAGAAGGAGCCTGTGCTTGGAACCAAAATTGCATAATAATCACAGCTGTAACAAAAGCATATTTGGGAGTCTGAAAACATTCTTTTCAGATGACATAGCCATTTGGTTAGCACAAGCAGTGACATCATGTTGTTTCTTTGTGTTTATTCACAGGCATTGGTACTAGTAATGAACATTTATTTTTAAAAAAAGCAAAAAACAGATACCTGGTTTGCCATTGAGTAAACTCTTATACCAAGCTGATGCCATTCTTTTGAAATGAGACTAAAAGTGATGTTAAATTAGAATGTCACAGCAATGAGTCAGGTCTGGCACATTTAGTCCACAAGGCATTAATAAGGACTTTAGTCATGTACTGTTACAGGAATCTATACTATTCAGATGCATCAGAGTAACAGATACTGTAGCAAGAGTCCCAGTGGAGTCCAGTCCTGTGGGTCTTTCTCACTCCCTAAATTTCTGTATTGCTTTGCCTGGTTGAACGCACACACTTAGGCCTGCCTACTTCCTCAGGCATGGGCAACCCCAGCATAGGCACCAACTACAGGAACATTTGCAGAGTTGGTGCACAGGCTCTCTCCCCGTGACATGCACCTCTTCCCACTCTTGACAGACTTATATCCTTTAGGGCAGGAGGGCACAAGGCTGAAAAACAAGCACAAGAAGAGAGCAGGAGAATTCAGTGGTGTTGCCAGTATTTTGGAGACTGACAGCGACAGGAGTTCATCAAATCATTAAGTCAAATTGCCCAGCCATCTGAGGAAGTGAACTGCTCTCTCTTCTATTGTGACAACACCATCTTACACAGCCTTGTTCTTGTGCCCCAGGGCAAAATCCTTCCTGGTCCTAAATGTGACAATTATGTCCCCATTTCCTAGAGATGCATATGAAGCTGAGCACAAGTTTGGGTTCTGACCATGGAAGTAAGTGGTGATTTCCTACTCCTGCTTACATTCGTTGTAGACAGAAAATGTTTGGGCAGATCTGGATTAAAAAAGGTAGGAGGGAGGGATTGCATCAAAGCAAATTCACACTTCTGTTCTGAATAAATGTCTTCTCAGCCCTCATAGTTATGTAAGAGAGAGAGAGATCACAGAAGGACAGAGAGGAAGAGCTCTGAGGATACCAACAGTGAACAGGAGAGTGTACAGGAACGTTGGATTCCTTGGGAGATAAAGTTTCATTGCTATGGAGTTAATCTCCTGAGCTTTTCATTGCAATTTTGTCTCATTCACTGCCTCTTGAAATGAGTTTCCATTTGTCTGTCTGGGGCTAATTTTCCCTCATCTGCCTCATCCCAGTCATCATTAGAGGCAAAGTGCCTCCATTGTGCCCCCCCCCGCCCCTTTACGCAATCTCCTCAGTGTATCCCAGTTTGTTAACTCAGCTATCAGTCAGTTGTAATCAGCATCTGTTAGCCTGATCTGGCTGTCTCAGGATACCCCATCCCTCCACTGCCCAAGGATTCCARGGTTTCCAAGGTTCCCAGAGACACTTGGTCTCTATGTTAACCTTCTGTCCTTATTCAATTTCAGCTATCTAATAGGGGTACAAGAACAGAGAAGAAAGGCTTCAGGCAGCATTGCAAATGTCCTGTGAGCCTGTGGTCCTTATGCACATGCTGATTCAGAGTTTGCTTAGAGCCTGGAGCTGACTCTCAACTGCCTGCTCCTTACAGCAGAGAGAATTCCTTCTTTAAAGCCAGCAGCCAGSAGCACAAATCCCCATGTCTTCTCTGCAAACCCAGAGGAAACCTTCCCCAGTCCCAGGCCCACTGGGCACATGGCGAGGTACAGCTCTCTGGGGAGCTGCCCACATGGATTGTCTTCCAAGGAGACAGAGCTTCATAAGGCTCTTAACTCATCACTCTGGGAACTACATGCTGCCAGATCACTTGGCAGTAAGAAGCCTGATTGGGCTCAGGCATATTATCACATTTCTGTCCTTCTAACCGGAACATACAGCATGACTGATGCTGATAGGTACTCGGGCCATGTCAGCTAGTACCCCATACTGTAGTGTGGGAAGCTTGCCCCGATGTCTGTCAGCAGCTCTCTTTTTCTGACCACTGCCCGAGAAAACCTTGCAGAAGAGCAGTACAACACTACTAGCAAGAGCAAATTACTTCAAGAGCATGGCACTGTGCTCATCTCTTCATGTGCCATGACCAGAAATAGCAGCAGGTCTTCCTGCCCAGTAYAGACCACAGTGAGAGAGGCTGCATGTGACTCTGTGAGTACCAAAGGTGCAGCTGGTGTCATCACTAGCTGCTGTCTTTGGTGATAAACCTCTGGACATCTTGATTTCTGTTCTGCAGAGAAGAGCTTTGATGAGTGGAGAAAGCTATGCTGAAGATGTGCAAGGCTCTGCTTTGGAAGGAGACCTCAGRCTGGGCAAAGTAACATTTACAGAAAGATATGGTGAGCCCACTCCTTCCTTTATAAGGAAGACAACCAACACACACGTGCTAGTGTCAAGAATATAGTTGTTTTGACCCTGCTAAACAAACTGGCAAAGTCAGCAGCAGTGAGATGATTTGGATGAGGATCTCTACCACTGGAGAAGTTCTCAGATCGCTCTACAAATGGAAGCATGGTAGGTTCTATTTGAGCAGGCTCCAACAACTGCATTGCAAAGAGAATACACCTCGAGCTCTCYCTCAGCTGATGGATGCCCTGGCTGTATGCACTATGCTTGTGTTTTCCATGACTTGTGCTAACTGAAGCCTTGCCAAGTGAGCAGTATGACTYTGAGGCAGAGATCCTCCAGATAAAGGCAGTTTTGCCACCCTTATATCCAGAGACCCAGTTGCCTCCTTATGTAGTTCATCCCACCACTCTCTGCAAGCTCAGACACTGTTAGGACTTCTTCATATACTGCCTGCTGGATGGCAGTGGAAGAATGTTGGCTGCCAGATAGCCAGGTGGAGGAAAGGCTCCTGCTGCCAGGCTTGAGGAAGACCTACTGCTTCTCTGCCAGGATCCCTGATGCTTACTATACCCCTGCACAACAYTGTGAGATTGAGAGTTTGGAGATGACATATGGCTGGGTGGGAGGCGATGGGGGAAGCCCAGCTGGAATCAGAGTCACTCCTGATGCCTATTTCAGCTTGCACATTTGCCACTTGTTCACTCACCCAAGGGAGCTATGAGGGCCGAGTTGGAAGGAATATCCCTGCAGACTCTTTGGTGAAAGTTCATTGCTTTCTGTATACATGTATCCTTCAGCTTGAAAGCAAAATAACCTCCCTCATAACTGCATGCATCCCTTGATCCTGGCTCTGCCATTTGCCTGCAGTTCCTGATGATTCAAAGCCTTTATTTCTCCTGAAAATGCTGATAATAAACAAATATTCATAGCTTCACTGGTTAGAGCGGAACTCAACAGAACAACAGGGTAAAAAAATAAAGTCAATTTAGATATCTACAAGAAACAAGGCTGCAAGATTATTAYTACATGTAATCACATGGGTCTGCATACAGGGCCAGGATTGAAAACTACGTTCCATGAGAGGGTTTGAATCTCTGCTGGGTTTCTGCACTCATATCATGTGCCTCATGCATACCCCCCTTTCACYTCTGTCTGGAAAGACTCTCAAGGCTCTAAAGTCCTGGATGCTTTCCTCCAGCTRGGAGGACTGGCGTGGAAAATGAATTGCAAGGTAAAGAAACCACATCTTGAACACTCTACTTCAAGAGAGGGAAAACCCAGCTCTACACCCTCAGATGATGGAAGAAGGTGGAACCRTCCACTTCTACCAACCACCTGCACTAACTCTCCCATTACCAGTACTTCTGCCCATCTCCCTGACTGCTACAGAAGTCAGGAGGCTGCAACCCTCAGGCACAGAGCTGGAAAAAAAAAAGGCACTCAAGGAAGGGTCAGCTGCAGATCACTGTAGAGATGTGATTTTTGAACTATGTTGAAAGGGTGCCTTGCTGTCCTCCAGCCCCCTGGTAATTTTGGAACAGCTCTGATCTGGCAGCATAGCATTATTCCTGCTCAGTGTTTTGCATTTTGACTGCGGTATTTTAAAAGGCTTAAGACCAGATTTATCACCAAGGGTATTGGAACATATGACAGCTTGATTGTGCACTTCAATTAGCATCTTCTTCCCGATGAAAATGGTCCAAATATTCATTCTTTAACTTCCTGATCATTACAACATTCTTAAGCTTAACTGGGTAAGGCAGCACTTTTGAAGAGACAGTTGTAAATATTCTATGAACTATATTTCTGCAAATATTAATCACCACAAATGCAGTGTAAAGCTCACAGTCTCCAGTGTGTGTCCAAGTTTCTACAGACACCATATCTGGCATGTTTGGACACAGGTAATGACCCAGGTAAGAGACTAATAACAAGGTGTTTACAGGTCTCTCTCTGAGAGCAAGTCATTGCAATTCCTAGTTTTGAGTGATATCTCATGTCATATTCTCTCAAAAATGACTTCATGTCTCTAGGATGCCTTGGACTGGATTCTGTGACAAACTGTGAAGTTTGCATCAAGATTTATAACTGACAGGCTAGGGGCTATAAAACCAGGATTCAAGCACATTTGAATCAGGATCCAGACAATGCCACATTTGGAGGTGCATAGCTCAGCCTTCAGTGAAAAACTTTGGGTCACTGTGGGCTTTTCAAAGAATGCTCAAGGCACAGCAAGCCGGTTAAGCAAACTGTCATTCCAAGGGGGAGGGGGGAAAAAAAACCACAGTGTTTTCAGAATGTCTTTAAAGCCTAAACTGGTATAAAAAGTCAGAGATAGATAAAAAATTCCAAAGGAAAATAGTCTCTAAATATTTCATGTCGCAAGTATCAAATATGGTGTCTCTTAAACACACACTCTCTTGGGATACCGGCAGGTAGTAGGCACAAATGGTATGTCCTCAGTCATTATATTGCCAACCAGTGCAAGGTTGTGGCAAATCTGATCAGATGTTTTATCCATTGCAGTTGATCTTCCCCCATGCGGCTCAGCCAGTGCGTCTCCCTCTTGCCCAGCTGTTTTCATACTGACAAGGCCCTTGGACAGCAAGTCCCAGTCTTGGCTGAATTGCAAGATATTTTTATGGATACATATTTTCTTGTGGTTTTTGATCACCATAACCGCTAAACTCATTTCCAGTTGCTTTTTAGTCATATTTGAGCATACTTCTCCAGTGAGGAAAGATGAAGAATGCAGTCCCTAGGACATCTCGTCACTTCCCTTACTCATCYGGAAGTTTTGAATTATGGTAAGTACCAATAATTTAGATCCTCATTTTCTGGTATGTCTGCATCACTGGCAATAATTTCCTATGTACCTTTTCCAATGAGAATGGGGTACATCTATTAAGTGCTGTTATAGATACAGGAAGCTCTTTGTGGTAGTAAATGCAGCAATTAATGCTAATGAGTCTGCTGTTAGCAAGTAATACTATTGGTGTTATGCTCATGCCTCACCGAATGCAAAGCTTCAGTTTGTTAAACAGATGCCGGTATTAACAGCCAAATTCTCTTCCCATGGATAACTTAGTGTTAGTTAAATGTACCATTAAAAATAACCATTTAAAATGTTAATGAAAACAGAAATTGTGCTTGCCAGGGTTTTGCTTGTCTTCTGCTTATTCTCAGCCTTAAAGCAATGGAGATGAAATGGCATCGTTTTGGAGAGGGTGTTTGCAACACACATGGAAGCAGAGAAGTCATAGCATGAGCAGCATCCAGGCATGGCACCAGAAGCATGGCTTTTTTCCATCTCAGAGACCAGCCAATCAAGCTCGATACTGACCTTCACATCTGTGTAGCATGTTATCCCAGCCCAAGGGTCCCCACACCAGCTCTGCCACCCTCTTACCCCACACCCTCCTGGCTCTCCCAGCTCCAGGGAAATGAATGACATTGGAGAACTCTCCATAATCCATTGTTTCTTCTTAGCCTCAAAGAGTAAAGGTGTGGCAAGAGCTATTCATGTTCATGTTCACATTCCTATTTGTGCCTATTAGTTACTGAAATATCTTTGCTTAGCATGCTTTTTGTGCTCAGGTTATGGTGGTAGGCTTTATTTAATTTCATGTAGTTTAAGAATCAAACMCATACACTACTGAATATCAGAATTTCATTTTTCTATTCTATATACTGCAGAAACAAACAAACAAACAAACAAAAATASCTTCTTGCAGCATACCCCTATGCCTTGTGGGTAGGTCTAGAGTCTGTCCCAGGAAACTGTAAACAGGCAGTGCAGGGGAATGTGGGAGGCAAATCAGAAGCAGTGGAGTTGGTGACTTGTCCATTATCACAACAATGTTGGCCGAAGAAGAATGAGAAATACGAAAGTTTTCCATCCTCAGAGGCCAGTGGTGTGCTTGTTTTCTTATATTCTTGCCCTGGCTGCACCCTTCCTTCTGCTCTGTTTCCCGTAACCGTTTTCCTCGCAGATCTGGTTTTTGTCCATGATTGTACCTCTCCCCCGGCTGCCCTTGCTCCAAGCCCTCYGGTCGACATTTCCCAAGCCCTCTCCATTCCCTGGTCTTCCCTTTTCCTCCCTATCATAAAACTCAGCCTCTCCAGCTCTGTGTCCTACTCCATTTTCCTTGCCCAGCCTTTCCTGCTGCTTTTCCCCATGGCCCCCTTCTCCTGCATGGCAACTCCAGTCCGTGGCTGCTTTCAGCCAGTTTGCTCCCATCACCTCCTCTGAAATGCTGCACCCCACAGCCCAGTCTGATTCAGCACCCTCAGTCCCAGCCCACTCACCAGCTGCCCCTGCTCTTTGCTGCCTGCAGCCACCGTGCTGCAGTGCCACTTTGCCSTGCCTCCTCCACCAACCCCAGACAGGGGAAGGGGGAGGAAAGGGGTAGCCTGACCCATCTGCCGTGGTGCAAGGAGGGAAGTCATTACTGCATGCTRTCAGAGAGGACATGAGCCAAGTTACGCGAGGAAGGGAGGGAAAATGAAGAAACATTACCTCCTTTTCAYGTTTATTTCGTTTTTGTATTTTTTTGTATTTTTTTTAAGATCACAGAAGAGCAGAGCATTCATACATGTAAAGAAACAGAAACGAGATAACAGAAGTTAAATACATTGAGAAAAGAAAAAATAAAAAGCTTTTTCTTGTCATCATTAGATCTTGTTCATTCATTTGTTGGGGTGCTTCTTCTTTTTGTTTGATTCTTTTACACACACACTTGCGCTTTTAAAATTTTCTTTCACAGAGCTAGTTCCAAAAACAAATCAATGGCAAAAAATAAAATGATCATTTTCTCGTTTCATTAAAGAGAATTTCAGCTCATGTCTACAGTGCTGGGGAAAAATATATATAAAGATATAGATATATATATATATTTATATGTATATAACACTGTTAATGAGGAGAGTTCTAACCACCCCACCGTGTAGCAAGAAGAAGGGACTGGCCTTCATTCTTAAGGTCTAGAGGATGAAACTTGGCTCCAGCTGGGAAAGTAGAAAGATTTGGGGAGGTCACGGTGGCATCTCGGAGGCAGGTTCTCATTCTTTACCCTTCCTCCCATTTCTTGCACATGAATGTGCGCCCGCACATACATGCGCCCACACACATACACACACTCTTTCTCCTGGTTTCTTCAGGAGGTCACCATGGAGCTGTATGTACAGACGGAGCAATCACTGGAAGCAGGCGAAGGAGTATGAGCCTGGCTGTGTGTATGATGGAGGACATGGAAGAGGAGAGTGCCTGTATGGTTTTTGAGAGGACGACTGTGGCATGTATGTGGTAGAGGTTACAGGTGCACATGTGACTGAAACGGGGAGCAAACATCACAATTTCAGAGAAGAAAGACAGCACTGGTTGGGAAGTGCTGTCCTCACTGATGCTCCCCCATTGCGTGGCTCCTTGTTTCTGTATGTGGGCTGTATGGTAGGTACAGGTACATCCACATGCCTGCTCCAGGGCAACTGCAGGAGCGGCAGCTCGCCTCTCTGATCTCACACCACACCGCTCATCGAGGCCCATTGCAGGTGGCATGTGAGCCCCATGGGACCACAGGGCAAGCAGCAGATACAAAATAAGCACAGGAATGGGAAGGAAGGTCCTTGCCCCACCTGGACACCACTTTTTTAGAGGTGATCTCTGCCCCTTCCCCCGGCCATGCTCCCCTAGGAGCTTGGCAATGCACATGGCCCTACCACTTACTCTGCAGTCATGTCCTTCTGACGTGCACTGCCCCTTCCTCCTCTGTTGTCTGGGTACATCTTATGGCTTACAAATCACTATGGCACCAGCTAATTGGAACCTGCAACAAGCTAAGTACTCTTTGCTTTCCACCTGTCTGGGTTAATTAGGAGAGCTGCTCCACTTTTCCAAGCCCTGCTCTGCCTGGTCTCCTTGCCCCATACAGATCTCCCCAGGCCACAGAGATACGGAGGACCATACCAACATACCCTCACCTAAATGACTTCTGCTTTCCTGCTGTGGTGAGTGACTCAAGAAGCAAACACCACAGATGATTGACCTTATGGGAACCAATCATCAATCAAAAAAAAAAAAAAAATTAGGGTGGGGGGATATAGGAGCTGCCTGAACACCTTTCTAGCACATTGCAAAGAGGAAAAGAGAAGGAAGTTTTAATGGTGTGATGCAGCTCTTAGTCAGCAGGATTCTGGGCATCCCAGTGGAAATGAAGTCGCTCTAAGGTTAATACTGCAAGGCCATGGTGTCCCTGCTGGCCTGCCTGGGAGATCTGCTTATGGATGATGGGCGTTGGTCATCCCCAACCTCTTCCTCTGGCATCACATCTTGGATATTATTACCCAGCTGCTCGTCCTTCCTGACATTTTGCTCTTTCATGGCAGGTCCACACCCAGCATCCCTCGCTTGAGATATTTTTGTATCCTCAAGTCAGAAAAGCAGTAAGATTGAGCACCATCAGAAGAGAGAGCGAGAGAGAACTGCCCAACCCCTCGAGTCTCCTCCACAGGACTGTCTCATTTAGTAATCCTTGGTGTTAGTTGCCACATACCACGATGATCTGGGCTGTGGGTCAATGTGCTCAGAGCAGAGGCAGCAGATGTGTAAGTAGCCTTGGCAGGAGAAGAGCAGTTTCCCTGTGCCCCTGGATTCTCTCATCAGAAAAGGCAAAGCAATAAAGCATTACACAAAAGATCAAACTGAAACATCTGCTGGTGGAAGGACTGAGAAGCACACTAACAGCAGCTCCTACAACTTTCCAAATCCTCTTCCCCCAAAAATATTGATCGCTGTTGCTCCCCAATTTCCTTCCAGATGTGCAGCTTCTGCTCAGCCTGGAGACTGTGTAGTTACTGATGGCAACTTTGTCTACACTGTGGGTTTGGATTTTCACACAGGGGTTTTCTCGGGTGACTTGGGAAGCACGACCTGGGTGCACTTGGAGCTAAGAAGAGTTGGTGGGACTTGGATATTCTTCAAAATGGGGGCAGGCAGCAGTATACAAGAGAATCTGCCCAAACTGTGAACAGTCAGTGGCATGAGAAAGGTGTGCAGACAAAGACTAACTCTTGACACAATGCATGTCATCAATGAAATTCTCATGAATGGCACGTTAACATGCACTTGGTGCTAGCATGGGGTGACAAAACTTCACTGGTGAAGAAAGCAGGGGTGCATCACTGAGCAACATACCCGCAAACTGCAGAGCTGGAAACAAACAAAAATGAACACAACTGCCAAGGTACAGGTATTGGCTGGAGATTCTCACATTGCCTTCTGAGCAGTTCAGAGACAGCCTCAGCTTCATTTTTTCAGCTGACCAGACACACACTCTAAACAACATGCTACAGTCATGCACGGAGTTCATGTGGCTCAAGGTGGCTGCATTCCCACTGTCCTGTTCCTTTTGGAAAGACTTGCCTTYGCCCCTCCTCTCAGTCATCTGAAATCCACTAGCAAGTATGGGGCCATATATTAAATCTAAGTCTTTGTTCCTCTGCTTGGACATTACCAGACATCTCATGTAACTCTCATRATATTCACAAACTGGTAGAAGAAATACATTTTTTTTCTTTTTGTTTTTGTAACACTAAACGTTAAACCTCCATTGGTCAAACACAATTACATTGACAAGTTCAAGGAACTGGTGTCCCATTCCAAACTCCTCTCTCCCCCAGCCAGCTCTGAGGCAGCAGGAAACAGAAGCACAACTTTTCCAGAGGGAATGAGGAGGACAGGACTATGAACGTGGAGTAGAAGCAAGGAGGAGAAACAGCTTCAGAGAAAAGGGCCCGAGACATGTGAAATATCTTTGCAACATCTCCGCCAGAGTGGCGGGGGAGAAAGAGAACGGAGAGAAATGATTGACCTTGCCTGTTTTTTTCCTGTGGTCATTTGAACTCTCATCTTGACAGATCCTTTGAGCAAATTGTTTGAGTCCAGGAGAAACAGGGGGATGTTTGCAGTATCCTGTGACGCACAGAGCAGCTCACAGGATTAGCTTCTGAGAGAAAATCAAACTCCAACATACCCATGGTTCCCTCAGCCCTGCTAGGAACAGACATATCCAAGAGTGGGGCTCTCAGCACTGTTGCAGATAACAGTCATACTATGTATTTGTGGCTTTTCTCAGACAGTTGCAAATAGCTGTCTTTAACCCTGTTTCACAGACATGTGACTGAAGCACAGATCTGCCCAGGTCCTTCAGGCAAGACTAGAACTGAATGTCGGGGCTGTAGCTGTTTGCTCTAGCTGCTAAACAGATGATAGCTTCAAAAACTGGGTGTCCTGTTTTTAGTAATGTATTTTCTTCTGTTAAACCAAAAGCCTCTATGCTTTGCTATTCCCTCAAAATACACAAACCAGAAAAGATGCAGCACAAGGAGCTGTCTGGAGCTCAGCACTTGTGACCAACACTCCAGTCGTGCTTGGATGCATGTCAGCCTGGTGCCTAGGAGCAACCCTACAGCAATGAAACCACATTTGAAGGACAGCACGCAGGACAGACCTTACAACAACAAGCAGCTTGACATTAGCCCGAGTTTAAAGAAAACAGGGGTCTGCTGTGCACCTCCTGGCAATAAGCTTTTGACAATAAATCCAGGTGCAAATATAGTGCTGAGAATGAAACGTGTCAGTGATGTTGTGTTTTCCCTTGTGCCAAGCTGCTGGGGAAGGGCCAGCTTCTAGCCTCAGCTTCTGGGATAGGCATCTGCTCACAGCTGTGCAGAGATAGCTGAAAGGAGTGAGGAGCCCCTTTGGAGCAGATAATCTGGAGTCATTTCTAAGACACCAAACAACATGGTCCTCCTGGAAGGTAGGAATGAGGTACTGGGTGCCTGAATAATGCGAAGGATGCAGAGCCTTAGCATGCCAGTCTCCTAAGACGAAGTCCCAAGTCCCATAAATGCCTGCCTGAAGGCTGAGAAGAGCCATCTTGCATCCCAAGGCCCATTTGGATCCAGAGAGTGAATTTCAACCACTCTGAAGCTGTCCCGCTCTCACCTCTTGTATCAGGGCACAAACACTCCTAGCTATGATTTTGAGGCCAGGGTGGAGTGGGGTAGGGCATAACTTCCAACATCCAAATCCACAGTAGGAAAGCTATAGCCAAGCCTGCCATCACCAAGACCTCAGCCTCTTGTGTCTATCTCCCTTTAATATTTCCTTGCTTATTTTGGCTGCTGACTTAATTGCCTGCCTGCTGCTGCTGCCCAAAACAGCTGAGCTCAGTAGGGGGGGGAGTTAGGCACAGGCAGCACTGCAGAGCAAGGTGCGAACACCTTAACGGACTGGCACCCAAGCGCAGGGACATCCGTGCAGCTTGTGCCTCAGCTGGGCAAAGATGGGGCCCAGCTCACACAGCACCATTCACTCTCTGCTTTCTGGCAGGGATCATCTGGCGCATTGCCCCTCCTCACACTTCTCAGGGCTGGATGTGGGCTGGAGCTATTCCACCCTGTTTGCAAGAAAGTGTGAGCTTGGCTGCCAAGCACATTGCCGCTGTACTGATTCATAGGGCAAAGCCGGAGAAGCAAGCATGCTGGTGCTTAAAAACTTGGTGGTGCTTTATACACTTGGTGGTGCCAAACGTGTAGGACACTGATGTTGTGGGGCTGTCAGTTGACTTGTGTGGGCTAACACCAGTTCCTCCCTGCCTCTATCTGCCCCCCCCCCCCAAAAAAAAAGGCTGTCTACTTGATAGATAGATGCTTGGGCTTGTGACTCTAGGTAGGAAACATGGCAGTCTTTGCCCTGCTGCCCCTTCACACACCAGTGCACTGGAGCGTGTGACTGTTGGCTTCACCCTCCCCCCAGCGATCCCTACCTCTCCTGCAGGAGACTTGTCACTGGCATGGCAACTTCCAGCCACCAGCCAGCATTTTTCTTAACCTTATTTCTGGCAGCCTGCTCTCAGACAGCTCTGTTCCTCAGGAGTCAGCAGAGTGTCTCTGGCTGTTACCTCCGCACACAGCTCTGCCATGGGGAGGGCAATGGCAAGCAACAACCCTCTCCATAAGGACCAGTGCTCTGCAGACGGGCATACAGAAGAGCAGGGGGAATTGCATCACCTACTCCTTCACTGAACCACTTTAAGCTTCTTCTTTATAAACCCAGGATTTTGGACCTGATATTTGTTTTTATTCTTACATTCACAGGTCCTGGACCCAATTTGTTTTTTAAATGTGTAATTTGCAAAGTGAGCTTTGTAGTAGCAGCAGTGAGCACTCTCTCCCTCTCTCACACACGAATACACACACACACACACACACTCTCACCTTCACATAGACTACTTTTCCTTTTATAACAGGGAGGACAGAAAACCAACAACAGAAAAGGCCATTGGCTCTATTTCTGAATCAATATCAAATGGTTAGGAATGACCACATTGTGGTTTCTGCACTGAGGCATTGTTCCTATGCACACTGTACCTACAGGAATGGTTGCTCAGCGATGTCCAAGCTCTCATCATTTGCATCCCACCTGCCCAGCCTCCCCTTCCCAAGAGGAGTGGGCACTTGCAATCTGCACATTATGGTCCTGCAGGTCAGTCTTGCTTTCTTTTCCTTCTCTGGACAAATGCACACATGCACACACCCACATAAACATGAGCAAGCACTTGTATGTAGTGGGAGCTGCTACGCTGATACTTGAAGGCTGAGTGCCAGGCAGGTGCTGGTGGGACAGAAGAAAAGGTTGAAAAAAAGAAAGGATGCAGACAGACTCTTGTGAGCAAGACAGCCAGGACTCAAAAAGACAACAAGGAGGCTGGAGTGGGTATGCCATGGGAACTTCTGTTGCAGCTGCCCCGCTCTCCTCACCCTTCTTCTCTGCCCGACTGATCTCTCAGCATCATGTCTCACAAGGCAGGACATTATCTACAGCAGGATGAGCATATGTACACACGGACTGTTCCTTTTGCATGCTTATAGAGAGCAAGAGTAAGAGTGAGAGAAAGAAAAAGAGAGGACAGAGAGAGAGAGAGAGAGAGAGAGACCCACACATACGCACATGCACACATGCATGCACACACACACACACGCACAGAGAGAGAGAGACATACACTGGAGAAAGAGAAAGACACCTGGTCAGATTGAGGGGGAGAGGAAGAGAATTAAAAAAGAAAATAAAAATATGCTTTTAGTATAGCTGACATTTAGTTCAGGCCAGAGAGCATGATGCTGCACAGAGGATGGTACAGGAAAGAAGGATTTAGCAAGGGCCTGGTGCACAGGATGAACTGAAGAGAGGAAGGGGTTCTTCACAGGACACCAGTGTGTAGAGAGCTTCAGATGACTTGCTCTTGGTTTCTTTTTTTTCTTTTTTCTTTTTTTTTTCTTTTCTTTTCCTTTTTTTTTTTTTTTTTTTGCAAAAGTATGAACTGGCTGAGCATCAGCTCACAAAAATGACCAAGGGCATCCAAAAAGTTAAGCGGCTACAATCATTGAAGCAAAGACCGCTTTCAGCAAAACAAAGAAATAGGATGAAGGAAGAAAGGCAAGGGAGTACAGAAAAGAGGAAGGAGGAGAGAAAAGAAAAGGGATCTTCTCTTTGACTGGCTTYGTGGGTTTTGCTGGTCTGTTTACATTGCAGTGTTCTCTGGCGACACAATCCTTGCTGGTGCCCCGTTCTTTCCCTCGCTTTGTGTTGCCTCCTAGATGGTCAGTCACTTGACAGCCGGCTTGTCAGAATTCAGAATAAATGTTGCTGAGTCGTCTTTGCTGTGATTTTTTTTCCTTTCCCCCCCTTCTTCGCTCCTGAACACACAAAAGTTGTGAAAGAAACAGTCCTCTCTCTCTCTCTCTTTCTCCTTCTTTCTCTCTCTCTCCCTTCTCTTCGCTCTGTCTCCTGTAAAACGCGTTGTTTTGTGTGTTGTTGTTGTTGTCGTCGTGTTTTTTTAATTATTATTATTATTATTTTAAATTCTGATTTGTATTAACATTTGCTGAGTAGGCAGAGCAGGGATGCTGCCAGCAGCCACAGTGGGACGGCCAAACTCATGGAGCCGCTGTCTACTCTCCCTGTGCCGGGTCCTGCAGGGTACGAGAAGGAAGAGAAAAGAGCACAAGATTACATGATGGGTGGAGACAGCAGGGTTATATGGGAACACAGCTGTATGCTTAAAAGGCAAGGCTGGCTCCAGGGCTGTTCTTGCAGGAAGGGGCTGGGGCCAAAGACTGGGAAGAATATCATGGGTGAGGGCTTGGGCGAAGCTTGGTCTGGTGCAACTGGAAGCTCCCCAGAGCTTCTCCCCTGCCAGCCAGCCCATCAGTTCCCCATCAGCCTCCCTTCCTGTGCAAGGCTCCAACTTTCGACAACTTTACCAAAGCAACAGCTAGTTTGGAGAAACCAGGCTCAGAGCAAGGGGGAACACACACCCATGGCCACGGGTCCCGTCCCGCCTCTCACGGCGCTTCTCACTGGAAGACGCTCGCTGCCTTGCACAGCAGCTCAGCCAACACCTTTGCACTGTTGTGCCCCTGCTGCCTCCAGTGCAGCACCTCCCTGCTCTACCTCCTTCTCGGGGTGGCCCTTGAATGCCAGGACTTGTTATAATTCTGCGCATTGACGAGTGTCTGTTTGCAGCCAGACACCGGCTCCTCAGGGGCTGATTCATCACTGTGGTCCAATCAATAAAACATGGGCCCAGTCAGTGGATGCCTCCTCTCCCAGGGGGTGTGCCGTAATTATTTATTTCTTAATGAGGATGGAGGGCGATTTCACTATAATGTTTACGTCCCTGTGGCATGACACCTCCAGAGCAAGTGTGCAGGGTGTGCCAGGGAAGCTTTGCTTTTTCGCGAGGAGGTGGGGGGAGGGGGTGGGGAGGAGGAATGAACCTGGCTGTGTGTGCGCACGCATGCACATGGGGCTGTCGGAGGGGGGCGGGGAGGGAGCACTCTGCCGCAGCAACAAATAACGCAGACTCGCTCCAGGAATATTAAGTGCTAACACTCCTGACATCTTCTCATTCATCCTCTCATTTATGGGTTTTCCTTTTCTGCAAGGCTTTCAAGACAGGGATGCTGTTTTAAATTCACCCTGCAATACCAAGCATTGGCAGTCTTTTCTTTGTAACGGGGCAGGGTGTACATGGCTGTGGTTTCATAAATGCATGCTTATCACATCTATATCTATCTATCTATGTATAAATATACATGTACGTATACATATGTATATGTAGTGTTTTACACAGAAGAGGTATGGGAAGATGCCGAAGTGTGGAGATGGGTGTAACTCTATACATCAGGACTGATTCTCCTGTGAAAGAAGACATGCTTATTAGACAGATAGAGCTATTTCTAATGGGGGGGGGGGAGGAAAAAACAACCCTTTTCAGGACACCCCAGAGGGACCAAAGTGCAATTGCTCTGTCTCTCAGCCTACAGACTTTAACAGACAAAGAGCCCTTCTCTGCTGGGTGGAGCACCAGCTCCACAGACTTATTCAGCAACACAGTTGCTATTAAATTCTAGCTGGTGCCTAAAAGGAAGCAAATCCAAGAAAGATGTGCCYGGAGTCCCTGAAATTCTGTAGCAATTTCATTTGTGTGATTTCTTCCTCCTTTACTTGCTGGATCTGCTGTGCGTGCCCTGATCTTATTCTTTCTTTATTACAGAACTACGTGCTGAATTGYGTGGGTAAATTATATGCCATCTTTGACTTCTTCATTTTAGTTATTCCTTGCTCGCTTTTTTGTGGCTTGCTTCTTGTTTTGGGCAAGAGGAACTATTTTTCCCCTCTGAATTTGGGAACACTCAAGTTTAGCAAAGGCACCTACCTGGACCTATTTCTCAGAGAGAGCATCTGTTATGGCTAATTATTTGGGTGGGGGGGGTAAGGCCTCTCTGCAACTATTTGCATCCCAAGTCAGCATCTGAGAGGTCCCCCTGGCTCAGCAAATCATCAGGAACCCTCCAGGGAATGTTGCCCACTAAATGTTTTCAGGCACCATAGTCCTACTATTTGGCTAAAATACTATTTGTCTAAGACATCCATGGATGCAGCTGGGAGAGCTATGCAGTTGCACCTGCCCAGGACTGTGTTAACGAAGGTGCAAGGGGATCTCACGGCCACCAACCCCCTCCTTGACACACATAGGGCGCACATGCAATATCTGAGCTACAGGATGCACATTTGGAGGAACATAACACTCACCAACACTGCAGAGGTGTACGTAGCCTTGACCTTGCTTGGGTACTACTGCCTATACATTTAAGGGCATGGCTCTGGGCTGTGTATGAGGGATAGGGTGGCACGGCATGGCACTGAAGGAGAGGGCCACCMCAGCATCTGTTCATGCTCAGTTTAATCTGTGAGGTTGTGTGATGAAGCCTGTGGATAGCTGAAGAGCCAGGACTCCCATCTCCATGGCTGAAAAATAAGGTGAGCTGCATGTTCCCCTGTTTCTCTGCTAAATTCCCTGCCAGGTGGCAATGAGGCGGTGGGGCTGGTTGTGCAAGCCCCTCTACGTGCCCTTGCAATCATCTGCATGACAACAACATACACTAATACCAAACAATTGTTTGTACCAGGGGGTCTGTGTGTGGTTGTGAGGGTGCCAGACAGCACACTAAGCTGAGACCCATGGTGGGTCAAACTTACTACAACACTTACACATATCCCTGGAAGCTGTATGTGATATCTGCRTGTTACCAGAGAGCTAGAGAAATTTATTGTAAGATGTATTTTAAAGATGTGGGCAGGTTAAGACACAAACCAAAACAAATCTTGAAAATCTTGCAAATTTAAGCTTTGGGAAACTAATTACKCAAAAACTCAAAAAGAGAAGTGAGTAAAAATGTTAGAAGAGAATAAAATTCATGTTCTGAATGACTTTTTGAGCAGGAAATAGTATCTACTTTCARTTCACTCTGGCTATCACATTTAGTCCTTGTGTGTAGCTGCACCTCTTGCCGTCTGTATGTGTGTGTGTGTGCGCACGTGTGCATGCACATKCACTGATGATGTGTGGGTGCTGAGGCACCTACGCAGGTGAATGTCCACACTGGGCGTACACTAACGCACCTGCAGCAGCACATGCTTATCACACACACCAGTACACACGTATGCATACACCCACAACCACACATGTATGACACCCACGTGTGCACACACACACACAGACCTGTGTACACACCGACATGCACACACTCCCATACAAACCTTAATCCACTCACACGTGCTCATGCACATATATGCACACATGCAGAGAGAAGCAGGTACACCCCACCCCATGTGCATGCACCCACMTCACACGTGTGTGCGTAACCCCCCATGCCCCCATGTGTACACACACGCACCACACGCAGTCCTACCCACACATCCATCCGCAATATGCACATCCCCCATCTGCATGCACACACATGCGTGCAAACATCCCCCAACACACATGTGCACACACAGATAYACACCCCCCCGCTATCCCCCACACTGCAGACAGATGCGATGCATATTCCCTCCCAGCACACGCACGCCCCCCGATCCTGTTGTGCACACTCAGACGCACACCCTGTTCACACCGATGCATACACAGATGTGCACACATGCACAAAGAGCCCCCCCCCCCCAAATACACACATAAACACTCGCACACGAAGCCTACACGCGCATCCCGCGGTCTCTGGCGCCGTCTGGCGACCGCCCGAGCCCACGTCGTGGCCGCCGCCGCCGCCGCGCGCGAGAGCAGCCCCACGGCAGCAGCCCCACGGCAGCCCGGGCGCCCCGTGCTGCACATGGGGCTGTCGGCGAGGGCAGGGAGAGATGACTGGAAACAAGCGCTGCTGTGAAGTGGATACCGTCTCTGCAAATGCACCCACACGCACTCTCCCACTCAACTTCAGTGGGTTGCTACCACCTGTAAGCGTGCAATTCATTCGATGGAGAATCTCTAGGAGTGAAGCAAAGCAAGCTGTACATGGCCCGACTGAATCATCCACGGGAGTGCTCACACCTGACTCAGCCAAGGTACAGACCTGGGCCGCTGGGTCAGAGCTCAGCTACCTCTACAGTGAGTCAAGTCTGCACTCCCTTGTGCCAAAAAGCGAAGATTTGTCTCCTTTAAAGGGCACAAGGGTGGTGGTGGCAAGGGGATTGGCAAATAGTTGTCATTTTCTCTGTAGTCTCCCAGCTTGGTAACCTTGAGCCTGTGTTGTGTGAGTTTGCTCTTCAAGCTAATCTCCTGGGCTAATCATTCCCTTGCAGTCTGGCAGTGCTGGCAAGTTCATGACCGTGCRGTAACTTTGAAGGGGGTTTTCTTTCCCTGTAGCCAAGGAAATTGGGTTTCTGATGATGAGTTAATACGAATACTTGGCAGCATTTCACAAAAAACAAAAACAAAAAAAACCCCAAAAAAMTAAACAAAAAAAAACTTAAGGAACCCCACATCCCAAATGACTAAACAAGTCGGATMACATTAATCTAATCAGGAAGGAACAGACTGAAAATTGGCAAAGGCAAAATGATTGCCTTTCTCTTTGTCAACCCAGATAGTTAGATATCTGGTGCAGATACAGGTGGACCACTGCCACATTGACTAACTGTGCTACAACGGCCTCATGGGGCACTACACCTCCTTTTTCCTGAGCACACATCCATGCTGCACGTTCAGCCTGGGTGATTTGCATTGGTGTCAGAGTATGAARCAGCCTTGGCTAAGTTTTACAGAGCAGTAGATTAGTGCCAAAAGGAACCACGCGAGGCCTCCTAACCCATCCCCTCTTCCTGCTGCTATCCATGTCCTACCTGAAGTTTAACCACAGCAAAGACAAAGCCATGCTACTGTGGCCTCGCCTCTCCTGCCCACATGCACGCAATGGCACCAGCCTCACACGGAGCTGCTCCAGGAGGCTTTTCCCAACGTTTGCGGGAGAACATCTCTAGTCTCAGACACGGATATGAAAGAGCAGGAAAGACCACACCAAACTTCAGTGATTTCACCTTGTGCCTCAYTGTCCTGCATGCAAACCCTTCCACTCAACTGAAAACTCGAGCAGCTGCACACTTTCATGCCAAGTGTGCTGCTTAGGCTATGCTACGAGAGCTTTATCAGCCTTATAAGCAGGGCCTATGGCACCAGTTATTATTAAGGTTGCCTGACCTTTTCCATTATAAGACCCTGTTTGCTTATCACTTTACAAGCATTAATAGGGCAGGTGGAATGTTTCCATGCTGCGTGTTTGCCTTGGGCTGATTTTAAGTGGAAAAACAACAGCTAAAATAGTTCTGCTGTTTCGGCAACAAGACTTGAGGARGAACAAGGTTTTTGGGGATTTTTTWTTATTATTATTATTTAGTTGTAAAGAAAGAAAGCTGATGATGCTCTCTTAGAACATTTTTCTGCTCTGGTACCTTGGCCCAGAGCATTGTAATGGCACAGGGATTTGATCTCTCAGCAAAAGCTAAAAAGATGCACAAAACTATCTGCCTTACATATCATCCCCCCCTCTAGCCCATTTTTTCTTTTTCTTTTTGGTTATGGCTCATGAACTGCTGCTACTCCTGTGAATGCTGTAAGAAAGGACAGAGGAAGAAGGGTGGCGAAACCTGGGTGAGATGCAGAGGGCAGGAAGCAGGRTGTTCCTTCCCTAGCAAAAAACTCAGAAAGATGGTAAAGCTGAGGGCTTCTCTGTTCCTCAAAACCAATCTGCCTCAGGGAGGCGCACACCACAGGAAAAGAGCTCTGCTGGATCAGACCAGAAGTCTTGTCTACTACACAGTGCCAGCCCCAGCAAGTCCTTAGTGAGGGTCGAGGGTGTGAGCACAGGTCCAGCAAGTTGTGACACTGGCCTGCAATACTCTCTAAGCTTCCGCTGGCTTGGAGTTGTCCTGAACCAGTTGTGGTTGCACTTAACAGTACTCGATAGATTCAATTTTTCTTCCTTGAACTCTTCCAGTCACTTTTAGACTCTYTGAATGCTTCCGTATCCACAAATTCCCTCAGCTTTCAGGGATCACAGTGACAGTCACCTGCCAGTGATATTAGGGCCACATGTTAAATTTGGTGGCTGTGCTCTACTGTGGTTTTAGGCCCTTGGTATTAACAAAAAGCTTGGCACACTGCCTGTTACTCATTGCTACCTGAACTGGCTAGATTAAAAGTACCTCATTCATTCCTTCCTTTGCAGTTTCCTCTGCTGACTGCAGGATAGCCAGGCTAAGGAAGCTCCTTGCTCAGTGTGGGAAGAATTAGCTAGGGTGTGTTCAAGCCTCTGCAGGAATCAGGTCTGTGAGCTTTTTGTCAAGGAAACTGTTAAGAAAGAAGCTACCTGTTGTTAACAGATCGGAGGCCACCAAATGCTCGGGTCCCAAATTGCACAGCTGCAGGTCTTTTCACCAAACTTGAAGCATGGATGGATGCTGTGCAGGAGGCTAAAAGGAGCACAATTTTGTTGTGCGAGGACTTAATACGGTGCCCCTAAGGCTTAAGCAATTAACAGTCCAGTGGTGTCTCCTCTGTGACAAAGGCTCAACCTCAAGAGACCAGGCTAGCTGCAGAAATCACTGACAGGAGCAGGCTTCTAAATCTGTACTTTGTGGGATGAATAAAATGGTATTTTTCTCTCCTTGCCTTCATGCCATGAATTTATAGTGCTATATGGCACTGACACACATATAGACTTGGCTAAGTGCTGGCTGGGCAGCTAGTGGCCAAGGCCAGAAGGCTGCCTGGGAGGCCTATACATCTGCCTCATGGCTGGCATCGTCCCCTCAAAGGGTACAGTGCCCATTCAGGGCTGGGGTTGCATAAGGAGGTGATGAATGTGGGTGGAAGCTGATGTTAGGTCAGAGGCATACGGAAGAGGCCAGTATGGTGGGGGAATATGGGAAAGGGGTAATATGGACTCAGGTTACATGATGCAACACCTGCACTACCCCAAGGCTGCCACAACACGGGGAACCATACCAGAGAGTCTATAATTGAAATGGTAACATGGGCACACTCAGCTCAGGATTTTGAAGTGGGCAAGAGCAGAAGATACCAGCCTAGGCTAGGGTGGAGAAGCCTAAGAGCTTATGTGAGCATGAAGGTTGGACAGGTAAGGCTCTGGGAGAAGGGGGCCTCTGAGGAGAAAAGGCAAGCCCAGATCATGCGTAGGGAAGCAGGGATGCTGGGGGAGAGACAGCTATGGGAGAGTGCATGAGCAGGAGTTTGTGAGTGAGTGCTGTGAGGTTTTTTTTGGTTTTTTTTTGTTTTTTTTTT
>NW_028185328.1:1968709-2009244 GCF_003343005.1 Rhea americana | reverse complement strand
TTTTTGTTGGTTGGTTGGTGGGGTGGGTTGCAGGCACTAGCCCTCTGGTTCCACTGCACAGCTGCCTCATGCAAACTCCCTGGTTTACACATATACTGACAGGCTTGGCTTTTAAATGCCTTCTGCCTCGAAATGGAGGCAGGGCATTTGTTGTGATTAACATCTACCTTGGCTTGCCTCAAATCTGCAGCAGGAGCTCCAGCACCGACGAGGGCATGTGGGGAAAAGCAGGGCTGAAGCCCTTGCTGAGTGCACCGCTGGGCAAATGCTCTGCAAATGCTGCCAGGGTCTGAACGGTCACACACCTCTATCCCACGAGGTGGCAGCCAACGGCAAAGAAAAACCAACGGGAAAAGCATCTCAGGGCTTGCTGGACCCAGCGCTACTCCCAGGCAAAGCCCCTTCCCTGGCTGGCTGCTCTGGCAGACAGGGGGAAGGGGTAGCCCTGCTCGCAGCCCTGTGAGATGCCCCCAGCCAGGCAGGACCGACCATGCCGCCAGGGCTCCGGCAGCTGTGTCTGCCACCAGCAGAAGAGCTGGGAGCCCAGGCAAAGGCCTTAAGGCACCTGCCCCCTGGCAGAGTCCGTCAGTCTGTCTAGGTAGCTACTTAGCCAGAGGCACCGGCCCTCTCTCTCTCTCAGCCCAGATCACAGCCAGACACCAAATCAGCTCAGGCCTATTCAGCAGATCTGCCCATCAATGTCCTCCCCTAGCTGCATGGTATCTGCAAGGTAAGAGCACTGGCTGGCACTAATGCCCAGGCTTAGTGGCTATGGACAACTGGGGGAAAATCCTGGGGTCCTGCAGAGACATGGATACTAGCAAAGCCCCCATGCTAAAGAAGGGATGCCAACTTCTGCATGCTCAGAGCCACTTTTGCCAGAGGCAGCTCAATGTGGCCCTGTTCATATGGCACAGAACCTGACATCCACCAGTCTGCATCTTTACACAACTACCATGCAGCAGCACCCATCCTATTTTGACTTGCCTTCAGGCTAGCATTCCTCATGAATTGACAGAACTGCTTTTGGGGGTGTGGGGAGGGGGAGAGGAGAGGTGAGAGGCAGATATGTCATCTATCTGTGACAGTAGTAAGAAGTAGAAGTTGTATGGGATGGCATAAAGGAACCAGCCACTCTACTTTCCCCGCACAGAGATCCCTCCTTCTGTCCCCTTGCTTCTCCTAGCTCCCTTTTGCAGCACTGACCGCACTAGCTGCCTAGGTACATAGAGATCTGATGACGTCTACAAGCATTGGAGCCATACAGGGTAAGAGTCACAGAGGCTGATCTGCCATGCCACATAACTGTTGCTGAACAGACTAACGAGGCCAGACCCACAAGCAAATCCATTTGGTTGCACAGAGCCAGGCACCCAAATGCTGTAAACAACATGATGGCTGCCACTAGAAATTGAACCTATGGCTTTCAGGATTCGCAAGACAGACCTTTAAAAGGGGTGGTTTGAGCTGTAAGCAAGAAGCACATACATTCCTGCCTCATATCTTAAAGGGAAAAATCACCTACTTGCCTACATAGAAACATCTTATGTGATCCACATTCACTACTATGGAATCTCCTACTAGTCTTTGGGTCTCTTCATCTGAGGAAAACAAAATGGAGATAGGAAAAGAGAGAGCAGGAGCCTGATTATTCTCTATTCACAGTAACAGGAGCTCAGGACTTGGCATGTCTGCAGCACCAATGGAGGAGAGCCCACAGAGACACTTCAAAGGGCATTGGAAAGCTGCAGGCTCCTTATGTGCTTTGGTGAACCTTCCCTTGGGATCCTGCTAGAGAACGCAAGGAAAACTAAGCATGAGAGGAGAATCAGCCTCCATCAGTTGTTGTTTGAGGATGAGACCAAGAGGAGGCACAGGACAGGTTAAGAGGACTTGTCTGGGATGGGAAGCAGGTGTGATGGTAGCCCAAGTGGAGCTAGAATGCCGTTTTTCAAAGTGCTTTCCACTTTGAGCAGTTCTAGGCTCCATGCTGTTGACAGGCTAACTCTACTTAAAGTGAAGGCTGGAGTCATGTTTCTTGAGCAAAGGAAATGACCAAAAATGAGGGGGGAAGGGGATGAAAAGAAAATCACCGAGGAAGAGGGAGCAAGGAAAAGGGGATATGCAACATACAGGTCTCTCTTTCTCATCTCACTCCCCTGGGGCCTGGAGTGGTCTGAGGTTTTGCACGTGCCAGCTCCTCTGCAGGAAGTCATTTTTCTAGTCTGTTGACTCTCTTGCCAGGGCTTCAGAAGATGAAATCTTTATTATCATGAAGGCTTAAATGGAACGAATACTGTTAATTCCATTTTCAAGGTCATACTTTGAAAGTTATTAATTTCTTTCTTCCAAGGCTTTGCACTCTACTCTGAGGCTTTAGGGATTAGCAGCTTCTACTTACTAGGGTTCATCTGGCTTTTTTTTTTTTTTTTAACTTCTTTCATTCTCCCTCCCCTTTGGAAAGGATGATGTGATTTGCACTCCCTGTTCTTAATGTTCAAGCTGTTTTGTTCATTACTTGCTTGTACCCCATTTTCACTACCTAAATACCTGCTAATATCTGTGGAGTCTTTACTGGTAGGGGCTCACCTCCTGTAATCAAAATCTGACTCCCCTCCCAGGTTACTGGCAGTAACCTGGCTTTTCTAGAAGCAGAAGTTCCACTGTGTAAACTATGGTGGATGCCTTCTAGCAACTATCCAATAAGATTAAGGAAATGTCTCTGATGTCTATCAGTCTTAGCACACTGTTTAATGTCTTCCGGAATTTGGTGAGGTTTTGGCACTAAATGTGTATTTTAGCACTGAACAGTCCTTCCCCATGTTTTGGAGCTCATTCATGATGTACTAAATACTCATCTATCATTCCTCATGTCTTAGTTGAGATTCGTTCTGTAATGGACCTCACCCATCCTTCCCTGAGGCCTAAAGACTATCCCTGTGATTGTATTTCTCACTGACTTTCTAAGAAGGTCACAGTTTTCAAAAGACAGCTGCTTACACCAGTTATCCTAGAACTGGTTTATGGTACTGCTATTCTAGAACTGAACTATTATCCTGATCAATGAGTGCTGGTGACTAGAAGACCAAATATGTTTCAAAGTATTTCATTACCAGATCTGTTCTGTAGATACTGGAAAGCTCCAATATTTTCTCACAGCTGAGAAAAAACAGTCTCTCACTCTTCTCATTCTCTGAATAATTGCAGAAGATTTTTTAAAAAACACTGGGTAAACTACTGATACAAATTCAGTTACTTCCAACTCCCTTGTCTTCAAACTATCCATTAAAGGCTCTCATCCTGCAAGCAAAAGATCTGAAAAATACATAGCACAGGCTCACAGGGGACAGCTAAGCTTTTTCTCTCTGTTTACACTTTTGAGGATATGGAAATCCCTCCCCTCTTCAGACCTCAAGCACATGTGTATGGCACTGCTTCCTCTCGGCAGACCAAAGGTGGCAACAGCATACAGTTTGGCTTCTCATTAGGGAACAAACAGCTATGGACAACATAGGCCCTTCTCAACCTGAGCACACACAGCCCTAGGAAGCCAGTTCACTAATCAGAAGCTCTTGAGCCTCTTGAAAAATTAATATTTTCATCAGCTTTATGTCTGTTTGTTTGTTTACCCGCTTTGTCCCTGCAGTGGTTTTCCATGTGCTTTTCTGGGTATTCAACATGGGATAGGTGGCTGTGAACAGAAACGTAGAAGGACGGTGTCTGGGAAGATGGTCAGTATAGAAGGGGGAGTCAGAGGAGAATGAAATCAGGATGGAGAGAGACCAGCATGCATGAGGTTATGCTGATATCTCTGAAGACCAAGGCCACCTGCTCAGGCTGGCAGCATGCTGGGCTGTAATCCAGTCATATTGCTGTCCCTGCCCTTTTTTCCTTCCCTTCTGGTACCTCTACTGTAGGATTTACCAGAACAGCACTGCAGGACGTGCCTCCTCACCAACCCCCGAACCTGTCCTCAAGGTATCCTCATGGCCACTGCTTCTCTCAGTGGACCCCTTGCACTGACCCTTACAGAGGCCACCCTTGTGGGGTCAGAAGGCCCCTTGTCCTCATCCCTTGTGGTGCAGGAATGGAATGAACCGCAAGTCATGTTTTAGCCAGCGTTCGACAAAGGCTGCTGTGAACAGTGAGAAATATGGTGTCCATGTCATGGGAGCCATATAAACAAGCCCATATACTTCTTTCAGTGAGTTATAAACGTCATCAGAGAAAAGCTGGGCCCACAGACTGGTTCATGTCTCTAAAAGGGTGTCTAAGCAAATATTACTTTGTGTCATCTGCAGCTCCCATCAAAGTACAGATAGGCAGATTTGTGTTTAACTCCAGAATGTGACTCCTGGTCACTCTAAAGCCTGAAAAGTGGAAGCATGCCTTGAATGGTGGTGTGCTGGTCCAGCTCTGGGTAATGCTGGAGCAGAGTCATAGTGGTTTCCTGCAACCCATTCCCAGACTAATCAATTCAGAAGGGAACATTAACTATTACTTACACAGGAACTGAACTGGCTGTTAGCTGAATGAGTCAGATGCAGTGGAACAGCCACTTCTGTTCATCCCTTACATGCTCTAGAGTGTCCGAAAATTGCTCAGTGAGCGTAGGACGTGTCTCTGAGCAGGGGGTGTGCATACAGTGCTCTGGCCTGTGAGCGTACACACACACCAGTGTGCACACCTAGCTGTGACACCTGCCGTGGAGGCTGCCTGACTGGACCTCACTGAGTGTACACTGGTTACAACCCATCATTGCTGTGGACTGAGCCCTCACCCCATTCTTCCCCTTTCTTCTGCCCTCCCCAAACTGCAACGGGAMATGCAGGTGATGGTGAGGAAAGGATAAGTGCAATTCCCCTTTGCTCCCTGTGTGCATAGGCCTCTCCCTTTTGCTGGGGAGCTCTGCTGAGAGGCCTTCTCACGCATGGCAGGGCAACCTTGCCAGGAGAACTTGGCTTTTTCTGCAAGCTTGATTTCTATGGAACGGTTGTTTTCTTTTCCTGTGCGCCCCCTCCCTCCCAAATCCCACACCTCCCTTCTCCCAGTTGTTTTTGTTTTTAGAGAGAGCACTTAGACAGCTGTATTAATCATGCAAGCCCAGCCATGTGTAATGCGCTTTATCAACAGCAGAGCAGGCATTGAATGGCAACCGGTTCACAAGCAGGCCCGGTGCAACGCCTGAGCCGGGAAGATAAACCTGCCGCTTCCCAAACCGACTTACCGTCATGGGTTAGTGAATGGAGAGACTGCTCACTTGGGACAATAACCAGAGGGAAATGCCAATCTGTTAGGCAAATTCTTGAGCGGTTTTCAGTGGAAATGTAAAAAAAAAGGAAGAGGAGGAAGGTGAGAATTACTCTTTGGCCATTTTCTTTCAAGGAAGAGAATTTTTTTTATGTGTGTTTAAGTATTAAATCAAGGAAACAGTGGCTTTCTTCACCTTTCTCCTTGTTGCCCTCCAACCTTGACTTCCAGTTAGCTGTGCTGGCATCTATGCAAGGAAAATCAGAATAGTGAGAGGGAGAGAGCAAGGATTTAGGTACATTTCCTGTGCAGTGTGTACTAGCTCCTCTTGAAAGAGGATGTTCAGCTGGTGGCTTCAGAAGCTCATTCAACATACAGATGTTATCAAGTTATGTGCATCCTCCAGGCTGGGATATCTGGCTCAGGAGGGCTATCGTCTGCATGAGCGCTGCTCTGCAGGGAAATCTGTCCATGCTCCTGCTCTGACGCTATTGGTGTCCCTGCCTGACAACCAATTTTCCGTGGCAGTTGCTCCTCCACGAGTTTGTTACTAATCTCTTCAGCGCAGTTGGGCGCACTCTCCCCCACGTGGTTTCACCCAACCTTCACTCTCCCACCAGGTGGCTGAGTCCAGACCTCTATCTTGCAGTGCTGTCCTGTGTGCTGCAACCTTGAAATGTCTTTGCTATCCCAGTGCAAGGGCCGAGGTCTAAAGAATATCTTTCTGGGACATCCAGTCTCARTTCTTACCCTCTGTTTGCACTCTTCCTCACTCACTGGATTCTCCACAGCATTGCTACTGGAGAGGGTTATGCAAATATATGCACTCCATGGCTTATTTTGGAACAAATCATTCTCAATTAAAATTAATGAACAAAAAGTACAGAAACAGACGAAGCAATAAAGCCATCCCTCTCTCTGCTTCTCTCTCTCCCTATCTTTCTCTCTCTTTTTCTTGTAAGAAAGCTCAATTCTTTTCTCTTGGATTTTTTTTGTAGGAAGAAGCAGACAGKTTTTTTTATTTTTATTTTTTTTAACAGTGTCAGCAAACAGAAACTGTCTGTTGCTATCCAAAAATACTAAGCAATGTTAGTAGCTGTAGAAACAGAAATAATTCTTGGCATTTCTCTTTTCTGTAAGGTGTTTCCAGTTGAAAACCAACAAATCCCCATTACCCTTTATGGAAGACACTATCATTACCTCTGGCTTTGATTTTATTCAGTTTTAACCACATGGTCAAAATAAGATAAAATGTCACGACTTGCTCAATACCTATCATGGAGCAAGAAGCAAACAACATGGTCTGCCTTCCTCTTCATTCTGTTTTATCCTTCTTTTTGCCTTGGCCTGAAATTCCAGCAAGCTTAGCACCCAACATGATCCCAGCCTCCAGTCTCTGCCATCTCTGGCAGAGATGGATGCTCACCCTGAGCAAGAAGAGACGCTTGGTCTGGCTGAGTGTCCACCCTGCAGAGCTATGCCCTTGTGCACTCACCAAATAAAGAATGAGCTTTTTGGAAAATCTGGCTGGATACCATCAGCAGGCAGCAAGGTGAGCCTTGAGCTGTGCTTTCGGTTCAGAGCGATGGGCATTATAACTGAGCTCTGCCACAAATGCTGATGCCCAAAGATCAGCCAACATTTAGGGAAGAGAGGGGCAAGCTCTCCCTAAGTAATCAAGTACACATCCCTATACAGTAAGGAGTACAACTGAACTATGGCTCCTGAATGCCTGAGAATTTAAGGAAATACCTGACACACAAATGGCTCCAAAAGGGCACTCCTATACTTGGTCTCCACAGCCATTATTTTTGTCTRCTCGTTATTTCTGTGTCAGGATTGCAGTAGGACAAATTTGGACTTTTTGGCCTGTTTATGTGACAGCTTCCTCAGCTCTACCAAATAATGAATTGTTTTAAAAGCTGTGAAGGCTTGGGTTTTCACTGACCCTTTYCTGGACTCTGAGAAAGCAAATTTTGGTCTCAGCGGGGAGAGAGAGGATTTCAGAGATGGATTGGTTCCTTAACTGRTCACATTGCACTGAGATGAATGGTTTCTGTGGACTGTTCCAATGTTACTTGCTAGTCAGGAAGCCCTCTCCTATGTTAACCCTTTACAGTCTGATGTATTTCCCCAAGTTTCTTTCTTAAGTTTCAAAATATTCAGATGTTTACCTTTTGCCCAAACAGAACTAGCTCACAGAAGAGCATTCTGCAGAGCAGGACCGGTAAGGACATGCATGTGAGGCAGCGTAAGGGGAGCAGGGATGGGTGGAGGTGATCACTGCAACAGACGAATGCTCTGTTCTCGCAACTAGGACCTCCGTGGGGAGGGAAGTGGGGAAGAGGACTGAGAGGGTATTACAAAAAAGATGCTGTGTTTTCCACTCTGGTCATCAGACCCAAATAAACATCTCTTTCCTCCCTTCCCCCAGCTCCCACCCCCCTGATGAAGGCATTAGTGACAATACAGGTTACAGCTAAATGAAGACTAGCTACAGTCTACAGTCCATCCAGGGTCATTCTCCGATCAGTATGCCTTTTGGCAGAAAGACAGGACTGCTCATTTTCCTTTTCCCACCTCCTCCGCCAATTACTTACACATTACTGCTAAAAATCTTGTTATCCTGCTGATGACTGTAACTGGACTTTGTCTGACCAGGTCCCAAAGATCTGCTTGCATGCTTGAGGTCCTTGCAAGTTACTCCAGGTGGTTCTGGATGCTGCCACTCACTGGGATACAAAGCATCTCCCGGCAGAGCTCCCGATGTGTTCAAGCTAGCCATACATCAATCTGAGAAAGCCATTGATTAATCTGTGGTAAACCCTGGTCACAAAACTCCTGCCAGGAAGACCTATGGGTTTTGAAACTTGTCTGTCTGGCTAAGTCATTTCCATGTGGATGTGGACACTTGGTCCTAATCATGTGAGAGTCTCTGTTCAAAGGGCTGAGGGAGAGGAATGACAGAGGACTGAGATGGAGGTAGTRCCATAACCGCGACGGATGCCTTTGAGGCTAAACAGAGATCCCACTGGCCCTGACCATGGCAGGTGTTCTGAGGAATGTGCAAATTCTCCCCTTTCAGAGGAAAATATTTTGAAAAACACTTGATGATGCAGTAAGGTCCCCATCACGACAGCCTGATGTTGTGTCCTCTCATTAAAATGTGATGTTACAATGCAGGCAGGAAAATGTGATCATATGACATCATACCAGAAGACATTTCAGGGCATTTTGAATGCCCTGCTGCCAAATCAAGAAAGCTGGAACATTTACCAGGTACAACTGTGCAGAGCTGAGAGGTGAATCAGCTGGAGTCCACCAGCCTTCTAGGAAACAGCCTCATCAAATTCAAGTCCCATATATTTACTARAACAGGCTTATTCTGAGTCTCTAGCCTGCCTGAAAGCAAGATGTTTCCACAGCATCTAGCTAACGATAGCAATGTTTATCGTGAGTACAGTGCTCTTCATCTCCAAACACCTTCTTTTTAAAATTAATGCTCAAAATCCTGCAGGGCAGGAAAGTGTTATGGAGGCTTTAGAAAAATGAAATTGAGGCAGGAAGAGGAAGCAGAACATGATTCTGATCACCGAGGAGAGGCTTGTTTAAGAGCTGAGGACTCCATCCCAGAACATAAACTCATTGGGGGAAAAAGGTTAAACAAGAAAACTTTAGGCTTAAGGTTTCTCTGAAGACGAGCAGCAAAGGAAAAGCAAACTTTGAGATAAATGCCAATATCTGTGCTGAATGCCCACACTCAGGAAGCTGCTAGGGGCTTTCAGAAAACAAATGAGGCCTGAGGTATTTAAATTCTACTTTTCCCCTTTGCAAATCCTCTTAGCATGTCCTGGTTCACTGGAGATATCCCAGCATTTGGCGCCACAAATTCCTGAAGACTCCTTGCACAAGTCATGTCACACTGGGATRTTTGTGGAGACGCTCTCAGGAGAATAAGGAGCAGCAAAATGAAAAAAAATAAACAACTTCAAAGGCAGAGGGGAGAGTATTTTAAAGGATTGACTAAAGCTCTGCAGGATGGCCCTGGCAGCCTGATTAGGAAGGGCATTTGGTATGGAAATCTGGGCCTTGCTCACTTGTAGTTTTTGCTTTATCATTTACCTTAATGGGCTAATAACTCAAAACCAACTGTAAACAGAGCTGGCTATGAAAAAAATGAACATTGCCTGTCTGTGGAATTTAAGGATATATAATAAAAATAATCATAAAAAGAAAGAGCCCTGGGTTTTCCATCAGACAAAATTATTTGCCATTGGAAATTTTGCTTAAAAAGAACAACCAAACTAGGAAAACTCCTCAAAATCTTACATCCCAAACCACCTCAGCAACTTTAATTTCCTATCCAGGCACAAGTTTCATTTGCAGTACATACGATAATGGTGTTTAATTGGATTTATTTTTCCACGCTAGGTTCCTAATGGCCTACTTTACTCCTTTTCTCAGCTCTTTGAATGTTATTTACAAATCACTCTCTGGGATTTAATTTTAATGGTAGCTTGATTTCTTTTTTTTCTCCTTTTTTTTAGGTACTTTTCTTTAATTGTATTTGCAGATTTGCCTTTTAAATAGGCAATTGTGGCTACATCCTGAGCCTGAATAAGTTGCCAAGAGCAGAACTTCATTTAAAAATGCAGAGTAGTGTAATGGAGCTGATGTAACACCCAGCATTTATTGTTCTTTTCATGGGAGTACCTGCAGGTGCTACACTTGGGCAGGTGCCCTTTTGCAAAACAATCTAGGTTCATAATGACACTCTACCTCAAAGCTCTGTGCAGGCATTAACTATATAGGACTCAGAACAGCCCCGTGAATATCAGTATCTTCATCATATGGTGGTAAAATAAAGATATGAAGGATCTCTAAGCAACCATTTTTTAAGTGACTAAGGGGACTTATTGCTTTATTGTTGGTTTAGTTTCAAACACCTGCCAATAGCCTCATTTCTGGAACTGTGGAGTCTCCGGGCTCTTCCAGGATCTCAAGGTCACATCAAAACTCCAAATCTCATGCAAGTCCACGCTATACTGCCTTGACCCGAGACATAGGGCAGCATGTGGCAGAGACATGAAAAACACTCAAGACTCCCAATTCCATTTTTGCCTTCATATCACCTCTCTTTGGAATAAACCAGTCAGTAGCATCTCAGCATCTTACGTGCTTTTACCTCACGTTTCTTTTCAGACTCAGTCCCTCAAATGTAGTACTGTGTGACAGCCAGATCTGAGTGTATTTGATAGAAGAATGAGAGGACAAGGTGTTTCACTRTGAAAAGTTTGCACAGCTAGAGTGAAAATCTCTTAGTAGTAATTTAATTTTTAGCTGCTCACTTGTTCCCTCCACCATCTCTGCAAGATTTCAGGTCTGCTTATGCTTTTCATCCAAATCAGAACATACAAGCAAAGATAGCTTAGGACTGGAATACATATTTGGAGTGTGTCTGATGACAAATTGAACCTCGCTGAAGATTGTCCAGAACTGGATGAGGCRCAATATCAGAGGCTCAAAGCTTGGCTAAAGGTTGTTCCTGTTCAGCTGATTGGTTTTGTGGAATGGGAGGGGTAAGGAGAGGGATGAGGAAGGTGAGCAGAAGGGAGCAAATAACATGCAGAAGAGAAGGGATAGCCCTTATTTTCCTGCATTTCTGAGCCATTTTGCCCATCTCTAGCTCTTAGCATTTATTAGGATGATGGAGAATGACCCGGCTAGAGAGCTACTTTGACACAAAACATATACTGACCTGGAAAAGGATTGGGGAGTGTGGGTAAAACTCGTTCTAAGGGGGGAAAAAAAACAATAAGCAACATGCAGGAGAAAAGGACAAGCCAGTTTTCACACTAAGCAAGCAGCAGTTACAAACCTGATGGAACTGTCCATCCTCAAAGCAGATGAACTAGAGTAGATTTCCTATACAGAGCATTTCACTAGCAACACACCTAATACACATCAACATCCTCTGGGACTGGGAGTCAGACAGAAGTCATTTGAAGAACTAAACAAATAATACCAACACAAGCACTTGTGGTGAAGCCAGTTGGAGTTGATAGCCCACATCATCCCTCTAGCTTTCAAAGAGCACGGGGAACTCATGTCATCACCCTACAGCTCCTCTCAGCTATGCCTTCTGCTGGAAGCTAGCCTTTGGCAGAGAAATGAATTGTGGAAGTCCTCCACCTCTAGCTACTGCTTCCACTGAACCTCYTCCACAATGGATTTTTTGTGAGTGACAGGTCCCTTGAAGATGTGAGCATGGGAATATTCACTGAATGGGAATATCAGCTGAATCCTCATGGGCGGTGTGTTTAAGCCTTTATCTTCCTACAGGAACACAGTTTTTGCAGACCCATTAGCCTTTAGTTGTGTGCAGAATCTGCTATCTTGATTGTATGTTTTTAACAGTGCATCCTTGTCATACATCACAGCAGGAAATTGCTACTGGCTTCATACTTYGCTTTTTTCCATGCCAGGATCTCAAAGTATTGCACAGTCACTGAGCGAAACTARGAATCAGAGACCCCAGTCCGAGGTAAAAGGTAGTGTTAATCCCATTTTACAGATAGTGCAATTAATTAACAGAGCAAAGAAGCAATTTGCCCAGGGTCAAATGCTGAACCACACAACCAGGACCAATTGCACAACCAGGAGCAGAATGAAGAATACAAGCCCCTCCTGGACCTGTCTCTAATCAGTGAGTTTCCCTTCATTACCTTCGGAGCTTGCTGGACACTCTGTCCTGACTGAGACAAATTCCTGCTCAGGGACTGGCCATTAGATAGTCAATATAGCTGTACAGAGATGCTATTAAGCAAAAGCTGATAGGCCTGGAGCAATGAGTTGCCTCCTGGCTTACCTGTGGAAATGGTGCTAAGATTACCATYGATGGAGACAGTGCTTGGCAAGTTGCATCGGTAGTCAACTATTATTCTCTGGTCAACCCAGTCCTAACTATTTGGAGACCAATGCTCTTTATATAGCACCCTTGCTGCAAGGAGCTGCTTTTTTTGACTAGCTGGAGCCCATGGGGACACAGCAGGTCAATCTCGTCCCTGTGTCCCTGTGACAATGGCAGCTCTCCAGCCCCCATGGGGCTAATAGAGCTGTTTGAATCCTCAGCAGGCACAGGGGAGATTGTCTCTTGCTAGAAAATACACAGCCAGCCTGGATCTCTATGTTTATGTAGCAACAGGGGACTATTGTTCTGTGAAAGCAGGCTGTTGTGCTGACATGACTTCCTTGTTATTTAGTTTGGTTAAATAACTCAACTCCCCTTTACCTTCTTCCTGCACAGCAGGCTGCAGACTACATAGCATAAGCAGTTAAAGCAAAACACTACGGCCTCATTATCATGCTGCTTTCTATTCAAGGACTCTACCTCTGTTCCTCTAGCCTGCTGAGTGCTGCTTTTATTGCTCCACCCAGGCTCATTAGCAGTGTCTCAGCCTTGCCCCATCTGGCTGTCACCCTAACCACCTTCTCTCCTCTCCTGTGTCTCCCCATTATTAACAGCCCCTGAGAAAACCTGGAGTTTGCACTGTGAGCCTTGCATTTCAGTCACAGTTAAGCTTCAAACCCTGGCAGCAACCATCATAAACAAATATTCATCTACAACAAAGCATGGGCAGAGAGTTAAGAGAAGTGGGGTAAGTATGTGCACAGAGCTGGCACTCATGCTGGGGCACGGCCAAATAATGACGTTAGAGGCAAGCACCAACTCTTCTTAAGAGTGCGTTTGTTGCTGAGATTGTAACTGCTGGACTAAAACGATAACTCTATCTGAAGCCTCTTGAGGAGACAGTGGTGGGCTCCTGCCTRTTGCTGCTTCTAATCAGCATGGGCCTTTCCAGCTGCTGCTTCACCTCCAGATTTCCTTACTCGCTGAAAGGTGCAGAGGATGCAAGCTGTAGAGGATGTGGCAYGGGATGCTGGTCTCCTAAAATTGCGACAGTTTAGCCAGCAGCAGTGCATRAGGATGTGCAGCACTGCCGTGCTGTCTCCTGTTTTATCCTCAGAGATGACCTAGCTCTGCAGGAAACAGAATTTTGGAACTATTTCGGAACASCTTTCATTTCTTTTCTCTACCTTGCTGGAATACACTAGGTGTTGTCTGTACTTCCGTGTGCCTGTGTATATGCGTGTGCTTGCTTATAGCATTGCACAGATGTGTGCATACAAAATTCATGCACATGTAAATTTATGTATGTATATGCTTGTATGGCAGATATGTATCTGGTGTGTACATACACATARTTATACTTTGATGCAGCATGGATTGAGATATAAATTTTGGCTTTGCTCCTAATGTTTCCCATAGCATTCTGTTAGTTAAGTGTAAAGAAAAGAAAACAAGTTCCTTCCCTCATAATACACTCAAGAAAAAAACTTTCCTTTTTTTTTTTGGCACTGTCCTTTATCTCTGTTGTTCTGTGATGGCAGCCCTGGCTGAAGCCAAGGCTCTCCGTTGGACAACTTTCAGAGAGGTTCTCTCTCCCAGGAATGTTATTGCCCTTTTTCTAGGTCTCAGAGTATCTTCTGCTTGCGAGGATTACAAACCATGTTCCTAGCCTGCTACACAGCTGAACCAATGGCTCACTGATGCTGAAAAACATGGTCCTGCCTTCCAACTCCTGATATCCAGATGTGTGGTATGGTGCCCTCTCTTGCATGGGCTCTGGTGTTTGGTCAGCCCTTCCTTTGACTCATTCAGCTCACTAAAACAAAAGAAAACTTTGGGGGTTATTTTGGAGGTTGGGGAGCTTGGTTCTGTTTTTGCTGGTCTAGCTTGTTGAAGTGGCTCAGTGGGTCATCAYTAAGTGCCAAAGTAAGGGAAGCAACGACAGCATGTGGCAGAGAGCAGGTTGAGCATATGGAATRTGGATGAAGGGATGGCAGCAGGCTATTAGATCAGTTGTATCATCGAACAGTACCTGCATACCCTTTYTGCAAACACGTTCCTGGTCACTGTTGGAGACTAGATCCTGGGCAAGACAGACCATTCTTCTGACACAGTATGGCCATTTGTATGTTGCTATAAACTCAGTCTCCAGGAGTGAGGGCTATAAAGCTCTCCAACTACAGCAGGCAGTACTGCTGCAGCATCCCTTAACAAAGATCACGAGCCATCTAATCGTTCAGCTCTGGGGGGCTGCTTTTGTATTTTAATGCATCTTCTGTCTATGGCAGACATCTAAGAAACTCAAACTGTCTGAGAGTTTTTCAATGATAGCAGAGATTTCCTGGAAGTCACCTACTTTTCCCTGTTGCTAAACTGTTCTTTTGTATAATTTTGCTAGCTCCCCTCTTGCTCTCCACCTAAGGCACAGATGCCAGTACCTCATCACTAAGTCTCTAGTTGTCTCTTCACTACTGGCTGCCATTTTTGTACTGCAATGGGATATTGAGGAACCAATGTTGTGTCTGCCTCCCCAGTGGGATGTTGYCTACAATAAGCTTGTTCTCTATTTAGAAAAGAAATAAAATTCCTCCCTGCTGATTCAGTCCACTTGATTCCAAGGAAGAAAAATCACTCAAAGTATTTGAGTATTTGCTGTACCTTGCAAAAGCTTGGCACTGCTTTTTCCTCCTGCCTGGGTGTGTGGCTGGGAGCGTGCATTGTCTGCTACTTTAGCTGTTGTGCGATCTGTAAAGCACTTTTTTTTCCAGCTGGGCTCGTATTTTTTTTGGGCTACTTCCTTCATAAGGCTTGACTCCTTTCACTCATCTCCTCCCTGATTTTTTTAACCTCAGAAACAGCAACTCTAGTCTGCCTGAGGTTTTTTATTCTCTCTTTCTCTCTTCCACACTAACTAAAAGGAGAACAGAGATTTCCTGAAACAATATTTATAATGGCTTTCTCTCTCTGCATGTTGAACAGTGAAGAAACTGCATTTAACTAAGCAACAAAAAATAAAAGCTAGAAACAATACGACAAAAATCTGCAAATCTCTCTCAGCTCCTGAACCTCCATCTTGACTCTTCTGATGTTGCTATTTCACAAGTTCTCTAGTGTTTTCCAGCATAAACAGGACTTCAATGATAAACAAAACCCAACAACTTGAAAGAAGGAAAGCTTTCTTCATACAGATCAGAAGGAGGCCTAAAATAGCATCACTCACTTTATTTCCTTGTAGTAAGTCATCTTTAACAGTTGCCATGTTTCCCCCAGAATAGGTAATGGTAACTTCACAAGATCTCCCTGGGGTCTCTTGCCACTGATGCTACAATCATGGGTAAATCATTTCTTCACTCTGTTTCTTAGTTTACTACTGCAAAATGGTGCTAATAACACTCACCCATTTCCAAATAACTTGTGATGTTAAAATATTCACTGCTAGCAAATCCTTTGAGATCCTTAGAGGTGAAGTACTGAAGTCATGCAAAGTGCTTTTCTAGCAAAACCAACACCCTATCTAAAATCACATGCACATAAATACATTATAGAGTTTCATCTTATATTCTGTTTCAGTGATGCATTTCAGCTCATTTGTGTAAGACCAACCAATAGAGAGGTCCAAATTTAGAATTTAGCCACAAATAATGGGTTCTAAACTTAGCAATATTATTAATATCAGCAAGAACAAATCTGCAGTATTTGAAAACTGTGTTCCAAATTGCTGCCTGAGGATTTTATTTGAATCTCATGACAGTCACAAGACCAGGATGAGAAAGACATTCAAAGTAGAAATTTGCCTTGTTTGTATGCCTCAGTGCTATAGGAAATCAAAGATATCCTWTTTTATGATAATATCCTTATCTATCATTTAGGGGAAAAAAACAAACCTTCCATGGAATACACCTCAATTTTGCAAAGATTCAAAGCACAATGAAATAAATCCAGAGGTGGTAGACACAGAATACCAGTGGATTTGTCCTTCTGCACAATGTCCATAAAAAAAAAACAAAACCAAAAACAACTGTTTCCCGGATGCTATGAGTACTCTAAACACAGACAACAGAAACTAGACTAAACTGCCTCTCAGAATAAGACTGCTTTGCACATCTTATCTTTTGTTCTGTTTATAAAGGTCATGGCCTGGGTGTTTTAATTCAGTTTGGAGTCGTCACAGGAATACAGGCCCCACTCACTCCTGTGTCTGCAGGACCATTCGAGTGGCTCGTTCTGTTGCAGCCTATTTCTGCAGGCAATAACACTGTGCCGTCAAAGTTGAGCCCACGTTTTAGACTTGGAACCCAGCACTAAGTTTTGAAAACTCCACAGTTTATATGGGTATGTGTGGGAGGTGAGGGGTTGGGGCTATATTTACAGYCAGGTTTGAATCAGCAGCAAAATTCAGAACTAGTAAGCAATTCTGTTCTGGAGTTTGGTCTAGCCCCAACTTCTGTTTGTTAAAGTTTACTGCAATAAACTCAATAAATGGATGGCAGTAGATTGAGATGAAAGGAATTTTATTCCATATTTCATCTGCTGATTATGTTTTCCCAATGTTCCTTATGTCCCTTTAAATCATKCTATCTTTTCCCACATTTGCAGGTTTTTTTTCTCCTTCAGTCTTCTCTCATTTTCAAACTCATTTCTTTTTCTTGACTCTCCCTTTTTCTGCCCAGGCTCGGGGACTAGTTCTCTCCWTCTCTCTGAATCACTTGCCATTTCTCAGCTGTCACGGACCCTCCAAACCCTAGCCTTCTGTCTCCTTACTAAAGGGGCTGTCGCTCTAAAGAGATTTTTGTTTCCAGCTTTAAAACAATTTTTTATTATTTTAACAATATTTGACTTCAGCAGAAAAAGTCAATCAAAGGGCTTGACTGTAAACTTTTAAATTTGGCTGGGTTTGTGATTTGCTGTGGCTATGAMCATGCAAGTACCTCAAGCACAGTGTTGAAAGTCAGGTCTGGGCTGGGGGTTTGTGGGGGAGGGGTTTTGGAAAGCAGATGTTTTCCTGAGTTCTGGGTCATAGTGTCAGTGTGCACTTACTACACAGCCTGGTCTTTGTGAGAGCGACCTGGACATCCCTTCACCCTCTCCCATACTTACTGTAAAGGTATAGGCTGGCATTTGTGACTCCCAGCTTGTTGGCAGCCACGCAGGTGTAGTTCCCATAGTGTTCTTCAGTGACATTGGCTACCACCAGCAGAGACTGGCTCCCTGTGCTCTTTATCTCCAGACCATTGGCGCTGTTTATCCTGGAAAGACAGCAGAAGAGATGAGCAGTGCAATGGCAGTTATACTGGGGAGGAAATCACTGCCCAGAAGGTGGTAAATGAAAATAGTTCAGACCAGCTGATGGGTGAGGATGGGGAGAGGCAGGAAGGMGAGGTGAGAAGAAGGAGGACAAAGAAGAAAACCATTGAAGGAAAACAAAAGGTGGGAATGAATGAAAGAAAGAGTGCARTAGAGGGAAATACCGCTGTTACCAGTGGAGAAGCCAGGTGGGGAGAAAAGCTAGAGGAAAGAGAGGAGCCCTTTACCTAGCACTAGCTGACACTTGGAAATGCAGTGGTCAGCTGGGGGCTAGCCTGCACTTGAAGAAAAGGCTTTTAGTAGAAGACACTAATAATGTGTTCTAATGAATGCATATAGAAAAGCCAAGTCACCTCTGAGCCTGTGCACATGGGTCAGCTTGGAAAATAGGTTAATAAAACCACCCTTTTAAGGCAAGGTAGTTCCTCAGGTATAAAGGACAGATCTTGTTTCTCATATTTGGCTCATATGGWCATCCAGGTGGCTCAGGTCACATGAGTGGGAGAAGCTTACATTTCAGCAGCACCTAACCCTGGATGAAGGCAGCTAGCATGGTGTTACCTAGTTAGAGACTTAACACTGCTTATTTTTGCATTTTTATTATGAGCTATTTAATGCATGAACTTTGTTAGGAAGAAAGCACTTTTGATGTCTTAATTGTGTGTTGGCCCATTATTGACCCTCAGCGTTTCCTTCAGTGTCCTGGTTCAGAGGAGAATTGCCTCCTTCAGCCCTGGACATGTTGAAATTGACTAAGCCGAGGGGACAATCATGATTTGTGTGATTTGTGGAGAGTAATTTATTTTAGAAGAAGATTTGAGGAGGACAAGAAGTGATTCTCTAAGGATTCCCTATTGCACAGACTAAAAAGAAAAGAACGGAAATGGTCTTACCTGGTGTCATCTCTGTACCACTCAAAATCAGGTGTGGGCACTGCTGACGCCTCGCACCGCAGTAAGGCTTGTCGTCCTGTAGCCGCTTCATTGCTCTTGGACTCTGTGATAGTGGGAGGGTCTGCAGAGAAGAAATGCTTATTCATTTCACGYGTTTGCAGGTGGAAGGAAACAGTGAAACTAATTCTGGGCTGGCTTTCTCATGTGAACCATTTGGGCTGATGGAGGCCCACAGTTGCTGCTTTCTATGGCTTATTCTCCCCTCTGCTTTTAGAGCATACCTGCTCTTTGAACTMTCCCTAATACTGTACGTTAGCACCATTTCTTACTCCTGCTTCTCCACAGTGGCACTGAATAAGGCTCTGCRATAAATACATAGGCATAATCAGGCAGAATTAAGGTTAACGGTGGACTTCTGTAATTTATGAGTATTTACTTGTGCATACTTAGTTCACATAGGCTCATCAGAGAGAAGAAGATTAGGGAAAGACTTCAAGGCAAGTCACCAAGGACAAAAGCAAGACAGCAGAAGTAAATGGAAGAAGCTAGGAATTAAACACTATTGTGAAAAATTATTTTCTGTACAAACTCTGTAATATCAAATATCTAATATCAAAACTATAATAAGAAAGGAAGGATCAAGGGCACATGTATGAGGCAGAAATACATTCATGGCTAAAATGGAAAGGTTTTAGCAGGAGATAAGGGTGATCAGCAACTCTGAAAACCAGACCACTTATCAATATGCCTACCTCAGGTATCTAGGGCTACAAATTCTGCCCAAACCTTCCTGAACATTTTGCTTTGTCACAAGCTCCAGTAGGGTTTGTTTGTGATCACTGTGCATGAAGCTTGTCCTCAGCGCAGCATGGTGCTCCCATCCACCAGTTAATTTGTAGCCTGAGTGTTGTGGTATGGGCAAACAAAAGTTGGAATACATATCAGTACACTCTACTGGAGCAGGGTCTCAATGCTGGCTTGGTGCCAGGTAAGGCAGCCTCTGGTGCCTTCACTCTCAGCCATGTGTTCAAAATATTAAGCGACAAGCTTTACAAGTTAAAAGGCAGAATTATTTCCACCTGACTGCTGACAGAGATCAGAGAATAAATGTCTTATCTATCATCACTAGTACCTGAATATCTTGAGATTCTGGGAATGCAACTCAAGTTTGCTGAGACTCAAGTCATAAAGCACACTCTGTGTGTACAAAGTACAGTTCCTTCTCCTGTATCTGTTCTGGCATTGAAAGGCCAAAAAAAAAAAAAAAAAAAAAAAAAAAAAAAAAAAAAAAAAAAAAAAAAAGGAAACAAAATGGATTGTGTCAGTCAAATAATAAAAAAAATGATTTAATCTGGAAAATATATGGAAAGGAAGTTTGTTGTGAACACATTAACCATCTCTATGTGATCCCTTTCCTGACCTTAACCAGGATTTTATGCAGGACTTTAGGGATATTGCAGTGTGCCCTCTAACATCATAAATATTAATAAGCGTACATAAATAGGTTCCTACATTCAAAGGCTGTGGATTCAAGTAAACACTTTAATTTATGAAGGAGGAGGGGTAAAAAAAGAATAGTGAAGGTGATGTTTTTAAGCATCTTTGATTTTTTTTTTTTTTGCTTGAGTAATGTATCTTGTTGTCATCTGCAATGAGACAACCCTTTTCCACCTCATTGAATCCAGTGCATGAGATGAGTCATGGGAAGAACAGGTACCTTTCTATGGGTGTAGAAGATGACAACACTAGGCCAGTGCCCTGAGTGTTCGCTCCTCTGCTTCCCGCCAGCAAACCGAACCTCTTACTCTTAGCAGTCCCTGTAGCAGTCATGGCCCCAAGCTTTCTAAACAAAACAGCCCAGGTGGATGAACAGGCCAAACTTCAGCAGCTACCTGTCTTGTTAAGGCACTACCAACCCCAATGACACTGACTGCTCAGCAAACAAGTCTCCTTGCTGCAGCACTCCTTCACAAGAAGCAGTAAGGCAAAGGTGGGGGCTCTGCACAAATCAATGTATTGCACTCAAAAACCAACTGCTCTGTGTTTAGTTGCATGCTGTGGGAGAAGCCAGGAGTGCATTCTCCTTAGGGCCCTCAAGTCTCCTCTAGGCCTCAGTTTCCCTATTTGTAATGTGAAATGGTCATTACTCACAAAGCCTGAAGAGGGTGATGTACACCAAAGCAAAGAGATGATGCTTTCTGCTCTAGTCGGGGCTGACAAACTGCATACTTCACAGTGCAGTGGATGGTAAGAGATGGCCAGGAAGCTGTTGAGGTTGGGCAGGTCCCATTTTTCAAGCCTATTGTAATTCTCACAATTTCAGCTCCTTGTGGTAGTGTTTAAGAAAGCAAGATAAGTAAAGATGTAYGCAAATGTCTAGCTGTCATTCCTCAAATAGGACTAAATTTTTTCCTGTGCATGGCCCTCATGACCTCAGAGTTTGCTCACTTTCTTCAGAAATGAAAGATCTGTCCTAAAGGAAATTACCATTTGTTCACATTCAAAATTCATATTATGATACTATATCATATTATATTATGATATAACATTAAAAATGTTTAAAATCTTAGTATAGTAAAGCTATCATGAGTTGAAACAAAGTCAAAAGCAAACATTATGACTTTATACAGACAATCTGTTTCAACTGCATTAAATTCATCATTTAAATCATGTTTCACAGAAATATTTGAAAATATTAATTGCTTCTTATGGAATTTCTAAGGTTTATAAACTCAGCTGTTTTTGACAGAAAGAACCTTCAGCTTTAGTTTAAAAAAAATCTGTTACTAGGCCTTATTGATTTCATTTGCATTGAATGGATAAATGTGTAAAGTCAAATGGATCTGTTTAACAAAGAAATTACTCTGGAGTGGCCAAGTCGCATCAACTGCAGAACTCGGCTGAAGAAGCAGTCTTTATTAAACAGCCACTGTACAATTTCTAAGACAATTCTAACAAATGGTGTTGATTGTGAAGATGCTGAAGAAAGTCCAGAAGTGATGCCAGTAACCTCTACTTCTAAGCAAGACATGCATTGATCTGATGGGATAGCTCAATGGRAAAGAAAGGGAAGAGAAGTAAACATGCTCTAGCTGACCCTGCTGAGCAGGGAGGTTGGACTAGATGATCTCCAGGGGTCCTTCYAACCTTACTGATTCTATGATTATAAGAATGGTATGAAAAGGTGCTAAAATAACATGAGGCAGTGAGTAAGATTAGAATGGGCTGAAAGACTTGTTGCTGTCAGCTCTCTGTCCTAACTCGCTCCCAGAGATTGCTACCCCTTAGTCAAAGATTATGAAAAGGAGTGTGTGTGCACTCTGAAACATGTCTATTTACATTCCATAGTACTAATGTTTATTACATCCAATTTAAGCTTAGATTAATATTCTAGTGTGTAAACTAAGCAGGTCAGGAAAACATACACCTCCCATTCATTCATCCCTGCTGCAGAGGTATTAGCCACCAATAAGGAAACAGAGCAGGTAGCTAGAGATATTTATTTTAAATTACTCCAGTGCCAAATATGAGCCATCCAAATATTGAGGTGGACATCCAAACACACAGTATTGTAAGAGTAAAGGCCATCTGAAATACATTGTGTCACTGTCAGAAGAGCACGCCTACAGAGTGAAAGTGGATATGTGCCCATGCATATACCAGCAATGCCACCCACAGCCCACTCACTAKATCAACACAGGGCTTGGATTCATACTAGGTTATGAGTGTGGGGTGTAGAGGTGAGCCACATATCTAATTGTGCTTGTAAGTGTTTTTAGGTAGACAGCAATCATTTCCTCTGGTTAAGACCTTTTCTGTATTGCATAGGTGCAAGGATGGTCTCTCCTAGTGAGAGCTTTATGCTAATAACATAAAACCAGGATAAAAGTAAAGTTTGYACCTTCTCATTAACGGATACCTCTAATTCATATTCCCCCAGGCCCTGGGGTATGATACCCAGATAAGCACTGCCTACACAGGTGCAGGCAAATGTGTGTTTATTCTGAGCTGGCTGAACCCTTATCTATTCTTTCTGCCATGTTGTAGCTTCTCTTTGAGCTACATATACAGCTATATTCTCCTGAATATCAGTCAACAAAAACAAGGCATCACTAGCATTTCTCAGAGGAGAGAAAGGAGTAGCTCATAGTTTCTCTCTRTCTTCCTCCTCCTTCTCTCTCTCCCTCTCCCCTCTTTTCTTTCATGTATATTASCAAGTTTAATGCACAATCCTGGAAAAAGTCTCTGATTTCAGGTAGTTTCCTCAATCCTCCCCCCCCCACACCCCCTTTCAGATCATGTTATATGAACTCGGAAAAGGCTTCTCCTTTTCCTGAAAGTCAGCCCTACCCATGAGCAAAGCTCTCCCCATTGACCCACTCCAGTTGCAATGTACTCACAGTTCACAGTGACTCGGACTTGCTTGACATCTGCTGAAGCAACCTCATTGGCAGCTTTGCATTCGTACTTGCCCGATTGCTCTCGTGTGATTCCTAGGATCTCCAGGTACTCTTCCTCACCTTCAAATTCTCTGCCTGGTAGGACAAAAATGCAGATGGTGGTTTGGTTAGGCACATAGATTTAGGGAGTCTTCTTTTTAATTCTATAGAAGAGCAAMCACAACAGGGGTTCTGCAAAAATAATGACAGCTATTTGGGGAGGTATTTGAAGTTACTTCAGYAGCCATATCAGCAGGAGGCTTGCATTTTATTTAATTAAGGAAAACTGAGGGTCTGAAAATCTGAAATCCATTCTGTATAAAAGTGGTACAAAAGTGTTTTATCCCACAGACTGTCCAGACCAGAGACAGAGAAGCAAAATCTCCACTACATGAGGCCAGAGTGAGTTCACTACTGTGGTAACTGAGTACCAAGGGGAGTTAGTCTGCTGATGGGCTGGTTCAGGAGTAGCTGGCAGATGTAGTGGCATATTCTAACAGCAATCTTTTGGCCACACAGAACTGTGAAYAATTTCTTTCTGCCTCTCAGAACAACAGCCACCCTGAAATACCATCGATCAGAACAAGCTGCAGTTAAACACAGCCAAACTGAGAGAAACAAAGTGTAATTTGACCCACGGAGACCAATAATCATTACAAACCTCTGATCTACTGAACATACAAAATGACACATTCAAACTGTGCTGCCTCTCTAACACAGTTTTGAAAGCAGTGACTTGAGCATCAGGGTTACAGCCAGGGACAGGAGTCAGGGGAGGTTTGTGGCCTTGCTTTTAATTCACTGTATGACCTTGGGTGAGTCACTCCATTGCTCTCCCTCTGTAAATTGTGGCTAATAACCCTGCTCCCCTCTCACCTACTGGTCAGAAAAAGGTGGAGAGGCTAATGTATGTAAAACACATTAGAACCTTCAGACGACAGGTGGTGGGGAAGCATAAAATATTAGTATTAGTGTATCTATGCTATTCCTTCAGAAACCAGACTGCAGCTTTTCCTGGGAAGACTATGAACTATGTTATCAGTACTGTGCTGGGAGATTCTTCCCTCCYCTGAGAGGGCTGCAAGCATTGCGCAGCAGCACAAGGCCCAGTTGCTTGCCTCTGCATATACAAAGAAACTGTCCCCCAATCCTTACAGGGTAAGGACCAAGTTTTCAAAAAAAGCTCAGCACACAAGGGCTCTCAATCAGACTTCTAAGACAGCAGTCCGATTTTCCAAAGAAACTCTCTGTCCAAAAGACATTTTCTGCTCAATRGGTGCTGATCACTTCTGAAATTCTATCCATTTCACGTAAGTGCTTAAGTTGTTTGATGGAGTTAAGATAGAATCTGTGAGGACTGCACAGCTGCCCTTGGCTCTGAGGGCCTGGGTAAAATCAGTAGTTAAGCCCTCTCTCTGGTGCWTAAGTTCCCATGGTGCTACCTGAAATGGCAACATTATCCCACAACACAGGCACAGGTTTGCTGTAGCATATTAGCCAGGTCAGGCTGGCCGCACACACTGGGGATGCCAGCTGTATGCATTTGCCTTCGGCATCAGAGACAGGGACTTCAAGAACTTTGAAATCTGCTGACAACTCTGTTCCTTACACAATCATTTTTGCCTTTTTTTTTCCTTCAGGCAATTTTCAGAACCATCCTTGGGGAAAACCATCCCCAGACATGGAAACTCGACATTAAAACAACACTGTACTATTATCATGCAAAGACAAGCCTTCTTTTTTTTTTTTTTTTTTTTTTTTCCCCAGGAGGACAAACCAGCAATTCCTTTTCCAACTTCTACCAGATGTTTGGGTGAGTCAAAATCTCATTGCTATGTCTAAAATTTGTAACTGCTTTGATGCAGATTTTCATATCCCCTAGCAGTCCGGCAAAGGGCCTTGCTGCATGCAGCAGTGTTTTTTACAAGGTAAGGACGCAAAGCTGCCTCCTGCTGTATACCCAATGCTCCCAGGATATTGTTCGCAACCTTTTGCTGTGCCCTGGATCTCAGGCTACAGGGAACACGGTGAGAGTCTGTGGAAAAAGAAGTAAGAGTTGGATTTTCACAGCCGCTCTTTATTGGTGTGAATCTGCACCCAAGAACAGGTTTGGGAATCTATTCTTCTTTCACTCTGGTGCGAGCAGAGTTCGAGAGCTTTACTATCCTTATTGTTCAAACAGTTTTCCTAGAGTGTGACTTGAATCTTCTTTGCTGCAATTTAAGGCCATTATTTTTGTCTTAGCCACTACAGACTTAAAGAACAAATCATTCTCTCCTTCTCAGCAATAGCCTTTTATCAACTTTAAATCAGTTATGTTCCTCCTTCAGCTGTCTTTTTTTTTTTTTTTTTTTTGATGAATAGCGCCAGGTCTTTCAACTTTTCTCCATAGATGAGGTTTTCCAGACCTTTGATCACTCTTGTTCTTTTGTTTTAGGCCTCTCTGACTAGTTCACTTTTTTCTGGAAGTGCAACTCCGCAAATTGAACACAAGATTTCAGATGAAGTCTTGCCATGACTGAACAGAAAGGAAAGGTTGCATCACAAGTTCTGCACTGTGCTGCAGTCTATACGGCCAATTCACTGTCGTTTTGCTATAGCATGATTCATATTTGGTTGGGATATGCTTTAATCCCCAGATCTTAATATAACATATTCTACTTGCTCAGAGTGCTTTTTGAAAATCTCAGCCACAACTGGAGCCTACAACTAGCAGTCCCCCTTCTTTTACACCAGCACTGTCAGCTGTAGGTCAGTCAGTTGACTGGAAAGTAATCAGACATCAAGGAAAGGCTTATAAAGAAAAGGTTAAAACATAATTTGCCTGTGCTTTGCAACTTGCTCTGCCATTCTGCCTTGTTTATACACAGGGTTCATTCCAAGTGGAACTTGCTTCTCCTGCARTTTGCCCTTGTCACAAGTCTGTCACTGTAATGAAAAGAGGGTTGAGGGTGACTTACCAGCTCTAATGGAGTGGCACCCTCATTAAGGGTGCTCTTAAGCCTGTCTGTCAGAGAACTGTATCAATGGGACTTCAGGGAAGTACCCTAAAAGGGTGTATACTTTCCTAAGGGAAGATATTTTTCAGCTCCTCCCTATGCATAGCCAAGCATTTAAAGTCTAAACTATGTACCATCTCCTGTACGGGGGGAGGGTCTTGAGCAGCTACATATAACCCTTGCCAGCTTCAAGTAGATGATGACTACTGGCTTGCCCAGTGGAGCTCTCTGGGGATGAACGAAATCAAGGACATTTGTTTTAAAGGGTATACCAAAGATATCAATAGGCCTATTCAGCCCCTAATTTTTCCCCTGCCCCAGGACACACATATGAGCATATCACTTCAGGAACCATTTCTGTGACRATCTCTTGCTAAAATAGTGGTAGTAGTTTTCTTGTCCCTGCACCAGTGATCTATGTTTCAACCCCAGGCAGCAGTATTTTGCTCTGCAAACTCAGTTACACTCATTTGCACGTCACACCCTTTTGCTTGCAACCCYGCCCCCTATAAAAGTGCACTAACTATTTCTAGAAAAAAAGAGCATTACTATAAAATTGAGGTGTCACAGTACAGTTCAGAGAGAGAAGAGATGTACCATGGTGTGTTAGAAAAATGTCAGGTTGTGATATCTTGCACAGAGCTGTAGAGATGTTTTCACTAATTCACCTTGGCAGCTAGATTAGGTGAGTCATATTAACTCTAACCTCTAAGGCAAGGGGGAGCGGGGGGAAAGCAGAATCAGATCTTTATACACAGAGCAAATTTACAAATGTTTCCAGTCAGGAGGCAGCTTTGGCAGGAGGCTGATGGTTGTCACTACACAGTTTATCAAAGTGAGAGGGGAGAAGGTTTGAACGATGCTCTTTGGTAGTGATAACAATGAACATATTCAATTAGGTGAGGGGATGGAATGCAAACTACTGGCAAGCAATCTACTCCATTCCTATTAACAGAAGACAGTTGCTTTAAGCATGTTATCCAGGGATGAAATACTGACCCTACTGCCAAACTTTCCTCACTGACGAGGACTGTCCTCTGGGTGTTTTTTTTCTGTGTGGTTGGTTAAGATGTTTTTCAGTGAGGGGCTTCCACGGTTTCCCTGACTCTCTTCACCCCAAAGCACCTCCCCCTATGACTTTAGATAATCTTCCTCCCAGTGGTGTTTTTGCCTTTCACAAGCTCATAGGTTGCTCGGTTTGTTGCTACAGTTGTGTTAAACACCATCTCTCCAAGAAGTAGTTCCTTAAGTCTGTCAAAGAAATCAGGCACAGGAGCTTTCTGTTCTGGAGGCTGGAGATGATAAAGCACAAGCCTAGGAAGCTTGGCAACCAGACCAGCAGGGAACAACTGGAGTGTGCCAGAAGCCTTCCACCGCTCTGAGTTGGTAGAGGGTTTTCGGCTCAGGGATCTGCAGCAGACAGCTTGGATGTGTGCAAGAGGAAGCTTCAACAAAGGCCCATTTGCCTCAGCCACGTTCCCCATCCCCTGGCTTTCCAATTGGACCCATTAAAGCAAATAATGAACCTGCACAGCCAACCTGCTCTAAAATGCTGACCTGCTGGCAAGAAGCCCCCTTTGAACCAAGCCTGTGCATGGGTATGCCTCATCTCCTTCTCCCCTTGGAACAGACATACCCTTGTATGACCCTGCACCCGTGTAGCCTCACTCCCACTCTGCCTCTCAACCCTTGTTGACATGCACATCTGCTTACACTCACGTATACGCTCTCACAGCCCGTTGTACGTGCAGAAACGCAGACTTACGTCTTCCCCATGTGTTTACAGGTCTTTGCCGCCTCTTTCCAAAGAGCAGCATAGCCCCTTGCACCACCACACCACCATCATTCTCTTCACAAAAGCTAAACTCTTCCTTTCGAGCAACAAAGCACACCCAAACAAAACCACACTTGTACTGCGTGCAGACAGCTCATTCAGCCAGCCAAGGAAACGGCAACACACTCAGACATGCACTCTTAACAAATAGGCCTTTCTCTTTATGGCCTAGTTCCTTAAATTTCCACAGGGGAAGTTGGTCCTCAGAGAAGGCAGCCATATTATGCTATGTCCTATGCTGTTTGTGCCTCAAACACTAGGCTCTTTCTTGTGTAGAAATTCCTTTAGCTCTTCTGTTTAATATTGCTGTGTGCTTAAACTAAACTGTGGTTCAGACCCACTGAAAGTATCTGTTTGCATTTGTTATGTGGAAAAGGAGATCAGATACTCTGCTTCTATGTTTGTTTTTCTTCCAAGCCTCTTTGTAGTTGTGAAGAGGGGAGAGCAGAAGGGGTTATGCATCCATGTTGGGCCCTCCTCTGCCTAAAAAAAATTGCAAAGGAATAAAAAGACTGCAAATCGATAACTGCCATCTGAAGGCTTTTTTGTGTGTGGCAACTTCCAATGCTGAACTGCATTTTTTTCTTCTCTCTGTGCTCTTCATTTATTGTCTAAGGTCTTGCTCACCTAACTTTCTTCCTTCCCTCTGCACCTTACATTCCCTAGGAACAGACTTCTGACAGACAAAAACAACTAAGGGAGACTTTGACATCATTTTCTTGTTTTACCTCCAGCTGTTTTCTTTTTTTTTAATTCAAAACTTTGAAGGTTTTGTTTATATCAGCCTTCGTCTCCTCACCCACCACAGATTCCAATGAGCTTGGCATTTTCATCCGTCCCTTAGTTGAAGAGACTTGTTTTCAGTAAAGAGATCAGTGGAGAGCAGCAGATGGTGGATGAGTAAAGGGACAGCTAGTCCTATAAAGCCACAGGGAGGAGGGAAGGTAGAAAAACTAACAAGGCATGGGAAGCAGTGAAAATGAGGAAAGCTGAATTCTGAGAGAAAAATAGAGAAAAAGAAAGATAATGGAGGTGGGATGAGCAGATGGACTGAGGCTGGGAGAGAGAAATGGAAATAGAAAGCAAAATTCTTCAAAAATATGAGAAAAAGAAAAAACAGTGATCAGACACTGACAAAGAGAAATACACTGAGACAAARAGTGAGTGAGCAAGACAGCAGGAGAAACAGTGACAAATAGAGCAATGTACAGTGCAGAGAGATGCAAAGACTTCCCCTGTGTAAATGGAACTACGAAACAACTACTGCCAGAGGGATAGGAACAGAGGGGTCAAGTGTAGTAAGGCAATAATTACTCTGTTTAAGCAGCAAGGCACAGCAGGGTATTTATTGTTCAAGTTGGCCTCATGCCTTCCATATCCCTAGGTCTGTAGCTATTACACATAAACCAAAAAAACTAGTGCAGTGCCAGCGAGGGCTCTGGCCTGGCTCTGACTTTATGAATGGGAACGAGTCAGATCAGCAGGGAACACCCTGGCACAGTTTTCCCTGGCTTTCATAGGACCTTACTCATCAGTGACGGCATTTCCGCCTCAAAAACAGAGATGGCTGTGGTGCCTGCAGCCACAGCCTGCGCTGGAGGACATCCTGGCTGGGACGAACTGGGTGTCTGCTAGCGCAGCCAGGGTTAAGAAAGGTTGAAATTCCTCCTTTAAGACATTCATCAGTTTTCAGCGCTTCTGAAGGCCTCGACTACATTTCTGTCCTCTAACGAGTAGAAATTCAGGAGAAACACACCAGCSGTAAGCCCATCATGCACAACAGTGTTGCAGCTGAGAAAAGACACTGTTACAGCAATAACTTAACTGTTAAAGCTGCAAACACATTGTTATAAGGGACTTCACCTCTAAACCCACCGGTTTCTACTTCCTTGGGACATGGGGGACATGTGCTTGGCCTGTTGGCCTCACTGAATGTCCACTCCTGCTTTATACATATCCATAGWCAAGCGTTAAAGGTCATCATAGTCTCTCTCCCTCTCTCTYGCATGTACCCACAACCCTGAGTGTGGCACAGAGCATGTGTGCACTGCATCTGAGCAATTCATTAATTGCTGCATTCAAAATCTACATGTGCACACATGAAAAGAAAGGGTACTCCCTGCCCCCAAAACCCCAACCCTGCCTTAGGTCAAAATCTTGTGTTTGACCAGCGGTGAAGCATTTGTGAGAGGAGAGCATTCATTTCTGCTCTTTTGTTTCACCAGAAAGAGGAATTACATTCTATCTAAATTTGAGATACAATATAACTTCAAAAAGTGATTTTATGTCAAAGAAAGGCATATAATTTTCTATATCAATTTCTTTTTTAAAAAAACTTACTGAATTTGACCCTAATTTACTAACACTTTTTTTCATGAACACCAGCATTTTTTGATAGTTGAATTGTCCTCACACAAAACTGTCCATGATGCCAAATAAGTCATCTAATGCCACAGCTACAATATTACTCTCCCAAAATACTGCATGCTGAATGTGAGTTATGTCATGAATGTGCTAACAAACATGAAGCTGTAATTCTACTGCCAAGAAAATGACATATAACATGGACAAACTAATATTTGCACTGTTTCTGCATCCCCACATTTCTGGGCTCTAGCTTTTGGAAAGTACAACAAGATAAGGTAGAAGCTATCATCAGCTAGAAGAGTCTCTGACATGATACCAGATTCTTGAGTAAAATTGTACATAAGAAGGCAGAAGTAGGTAGTTCCTCAGAGCTGAGGCGACCATGTCAGAGCAGCTAATAGAAAGAAGGTTGAAAAACAAGTGGTCCAGCAAAGAAGTGGTCTCCCTGGAGCCCAGGCATACGGGTTACTTGATGTGCTCAAGGCAGCACACTGATCTCTTTCCCCTAACAGAGTGGTCAGCTCCACAGAGAGCTGTGCCCTCATCTTCCACTGACTAGGAAAAGTGAATAGGCCAGCACTTGCCTCAGGCAGGGGGAACAGCAGGGAGAAAAAAAAATCAGTTGGTGTTTTTTTCCCACTGTGTTAAGCATTGGAAGGTAATGCAACTCGAGAGCTGCTACAGGGGACTGGGCTCTCTTGTCTGTCATGAAAACCTAGGAAAGGCAATTAAAATACAACAGCAACCAGTCAGCTGTTACAGTCTCCTGTGATTCTGTCSGTTTGTTTGCTACCACTTGGCCTCATGTAGTCTCTTCCCTGTACATTCTCACATTTCGGACAAAGCAGTCATTCTATCATTATTATACAGGTTGAAGACACGTTCTTCTGTACAGATCCAAAGCCAAAGAAAGGACTAAGAAGAATAAGTTCCATTTCAGGCAAGTTCCACCAGAAGCATGACTGAACTATATCATTTCTGTCCTGCAAGTGAAAAGCAGGGATGGATTGCAATGTAGTCCATAGTTTAGTGCCATAAACACTAATGTCAGTCACAGATCTTAGGGAAACCTCACGTGATGATGCTCTCTGACCCAGGCAGTGCCAGTCTGTCAATCTAGGAACTATAGGGTTGGTCTGTGCCTGGTGGCATCTTTAAACAACCTTGTTATGTTACTTACAAGAGTCTTGTGTCTCTCTTAGAGCAAGACATGTTCAATATACTATTGTGTAAAAAATCAGGTGGTTTGTTTTTCTAGCMATCCATGAACATATTTTTTTGTTTTTAAATGTCATGAGTTGGTCTCCTTCTGCCTTATCTCCACTCACTCTTTTAGGGATGAAGAGGTAAGAATGAAACTAGAACTTTAGCCTAAATAAAAATTATAAAAAAATTAAAAAAAAAAAAGAAAATTCAGCTTAGCTGACAGAATTCCATCCATTTATATTTGTAAGCTGGAAGAAGGCTTGAGAAATTATAGACTTACTCAGATTTACTTGAAACTGGAAACAGCTGCACCTTAGAAAACTTACAAATTGCTGCGGCTGCTTTCACTGCAAGCACTTAATTGCTAGATCACACAGCCCCTGAACCTCCTGTGTGTTTGCAAGATGGCAATTTCTGTAGCTCATTCCTGTTTTCAGTGAGGCTAYTCTGAACACTGAGTTAACAACTCAAATGTAAAGACTGGGGATTTCCAAATCAGTTTGATTATTACCACTGATTTTTTACACAACTATAGTTTTCAACAGAGGAAACGAGGTCGAAGAGTTAAGCCACTTCTCAGCAACATTTACCCTTTCAAAAACATGTCAGTGTGTTGTGATGCCCAGTGCCAATATTTGTATAGGTAGATTACCTCCTTGAAAAATCATTTTGTTTGATTTTCTGTTGACCATTCTCCTTGCTGTAATGTTTCTCAATTAGAGCTAGCACAGTGACTGCCTGATACTATCTCCCAAATTTGCTACTGCTGGAAGAAGCACAGAGGTTATTCTCAAGGGGGCACAAAAAGGGATCAGGAGACGAGACTGGAGTGGCTGGATTTGAGGACTAAGGCACGAAGCAAGAGTAGATGCCAAGGCAAGGATCACAGAGGTTTCTGAGTGTGCTGGGGTAYGTTGAGAATACACTGTCTGGGCTCTCACACGCTGCAGGGACTTTTGATCAGTTTGGCTGGCTCCTGTGATATTATCATGTGAGGTATYGGCTGCTGATTCGTAGCGATATTGATCTGCTTGAATGATTGCTTCAGTCTAGGGTATTTAATTGCAATGCTATTAGACTCCTTTGCTTTCTAAAGACAAAAAATCTCTCAATTTGCATGGCACAAATTGCAAGGAAAGAGGAAGGGATTTATTTGCTCCTGACTCAGTGAGTTACTCAGTGAGTAATMTTACAATCGTTCAGGGTAGGCAAGCAATGAGAAAATAGAGGCTCTAATTTTGAGCTTTTTTAGCTCCCAGTCGCAACWCTTACAGTTGCAAGTACAGTTGTTGGTCATCAACACTACTGTAAATCCTGGCTATCAGGTATGGTCTCTCCATGAGGGATATGGGAAAAAAACAGGGTTCACCAGAAAGGGAGAAGAAAGACAATGATGAGTAAAAGAAAGTTTCAAACAAACTTCCTGATATTTCCCTGGTTACACTGTAAGTTTAGGAGCAGCTCTAAGAATGAATCACAAAGGCATTTCATCACCTTCCTCGCAATTCCTTTATGCTTTTTCTTGTTATAGTGCTTACAGAAAACAACTGTAACACTGCCAGTATGTGAAGACCACGGCTAAACACGCTGATCAAAGTGTCTCACTGGGTTCTCCCTCTCTGTATTCACCTGTTACTGACATGGACAAGAATCTACTTCTCTCTCCCTTCCCTTCCTCCCTCCTCAAATGCATTTGGATAGAGCAAAAGTGTGACAGAGGCAAGTGTCTTGTTTTGCCATGAGTGCTGGCAACAGGAACCCAAAGGAACTGACCTGAGAAAGCATGAAATGCAATCAATTTTATTTTGAGGAAACTATTGTTCCTTTCTGCTAAGTTTCATTAGAAATTCAGGAGTTTCATTAGAGTGCCTTTGCAACTGCACACTTGTGGAAATTTTACCAGAACTAAAATAGCAGTTGTTCTAGTTAAGCCAACACAGAGCAGACCRCCTTCATCACTGGCATGATTTCCTCTTCCTTGAGGAGAGAGAGGAGGCGGAATCACAACTGATGAGAGTGGAGGAAGGGGTGCTGAGTCCATTTAAATGCTCTCAGTTACTCAATTTAGAGCATAGAGGGAAGTCTTTCACTGCTGTAAGGATTAAAGTAAGCTTCTGATCAYGTATTTTATTAAATGGTTATATAATGATTAATGCTTGAGAGCAGGGTTTCCAGAAGCCACTAAATGCTTTAACAGGACAAGACCCAGTGGCTTTCATTGGCATTTGTGCTTGTGAGTCACTCAGGTACACTGGAAAATCTCACCTTTAATCCTTTATTCAAATCAGTTCCTCATTTACTCCATCAGCATGACCTTGTAGGGCTATGTGGAAGAAACTATGGGCAGGGGTGAAAACCATCAGACCTCTGGGGAGATGGTCTGTATTTCCTCAACCTTGRATGGAGGAAAGAGGGGCAGGGAGCCAACAGGCCTGAGTGAGAAATCCATCAGCTGAAGAGCAGTACCAAGACATCAAGGACACCTGAGGAAATAACAGCATGCTAATTCCTTTCCTAACTCTCTCAAAGCCTGCTACATGGAGGCACATCCATCCCTGAGATGAAGAGTGCCGGTATACCTGGTAGAAATGCTGCTGGCAAGATAGGAGGCCAGTGGGCCAAAGCTTAATAGGAAAACAGCAGTGATTTGTCTCCACCACTATTTATGTTTCAAGCACATGACAGGCTGTCAGTGGAAGTGAGTGCTGCTAAATTTACTGCTTCTCAGATCTCTGCCACAGTTGCATACTTGACAAGTCACTTCATTTGAAAAGCTAGGTGTTGGGTTGGACTTTCCTCTCCCATCCGCTTCTTCACTACAAGCCAAAAACCAGCTGTCTTTACACTTAAACTTTTCCCCTTGGGAGCTATATTATCAGGGTGTGAGTGAGCTTAGACAAAAGGAACATTGCTGGCATATTTGGTTTTAACCCTGATACATGCTGGTTTTGCTCTGGTCCACTTGACCGCAGACGTACATCTGACAGGACATGCACATTGCTGAGCTGAACTAATAACAGCTTGGTTACAGGGCTGGTCATCAGGAAAAGGAGAAGGCGAGACTATGGTAAGCCTAGGCGAGCACCAGCTGGGAGAGCGGGTGAGAGCTGACAGGCATAGTAAGGAGAGCAGTGTGAAAACTGGTGGGGATGTGAGAGGAAATGCAGGTGGGTGAAAGTGTATGTAGAAATTAGGCTCTGTGTGTGTGTGTATATATGAGCAGGGTGGAAAATTGCACGTGGAAGTGTGGGTGTTGTTAATATGACAACGTGCATGGGAGAAGGCAGGCAGGCGGGAAGAAAGGTGAGAGAATGAGCTGAAGGGCGTGCTGCCGTATCATGCAGGGACAGCAGAGCATGGAGCCCTACATCAAGTGAGAGCAAGTGTCCCTGTCACACTGAATGAGCAGATAAGAGATGAGGGGAATGAAGGGGGGGGGGAAGAATTCTTCTCTTTTTTGGTGGACCGTAACTCATAGAGTATCATTAGCCCTCACTGTCCCAAGTATTGCATTGTCCCTGCATCCACACAACTCCACACACACCTGTAATAAGATCTCCTTTGACAAACAGGACAAGGTAATAGACATAATTTCTAGCTGAAACACTTCTCAAAAACAACAGAAGGGGAGTGAGGCTGCCATGATGATGACACATGATGATGTGGGCCACAAGAAATTTCAGAAGCTTAGTGTCTGAACCTGGACAAATTCCCAGTGTTTGTCAGGCTCTACTGTACACCAGATGAGGAAAATGATCCATTTTAAAACCAAACAAACGAAATGGGGGTGAATCCTCTTCCATGGTAATAGCAGTAAGTTTTTCCTGTTCACATCTGGCTCAGGTCAGCATATAGTTCAGCCCTCCTGCGACACAGCTGCCTTGTAAGAGATCACCAAGTAGCACAGTGACAGTTAGCAAAGCCCGTGCTACTATCCTTTCATCTGCTCCTTGGCCTAAGCCTTCTACTCTTGACTTCCCTTTCTTCTCCATGGCTTTGGCCTAGGCTTTTCTTCTTATCCAGTATTTCCTTTGCTCTACCTGGGTGTTGCCCATGCTTTGGCAATGGAGCTGTTTCTAGAGCTGTTCACAGAGTGCTCTCTCAGCCAGCAACAAAGCTTCAGCCACAGCCTCAGCTAGCTCCTTAGGCAAGGGCCTATGGCCCCAGCAGTGGCAGTAAGAGAACAAATAAGAAAAAAAGCAGTGGGAGGCTCTTCTCAGTGCTAGTGCTGCACTCCAGACAAACTGGTGCCTTGATCCAAGTGGACACCACTCCCATGTCTGATGTAACCTCCTGCCAAGGCAAAGGAGGAGGTCTGACATACTTCCTCTTAACTTTTTTTCTAATTTATCCTCATACACCACAAACATCTTGTTAAGGAGCTCTGTCTTAGCTGTGCAGAAGTCACTCCCCAATTTACAAAGCTGTGCTGCTGGGCAGTACCATGTTTTCTCTAAGTTGTGGTTACTCCAGCTCTCCTTTTCCTCATGGATATCGAGGCACAATTTGTTAGGAATATGGTGTTATACCCTTCTCATCTAATCTCTCCTTTTCTCTTTTCTATGCACACTGGAGCTCTGCCTTCTTCCACACATATGCTTGTGATCTCATGCACAAGATCCTTCCATTTTGTTCTTTCATGTGCACACAGTAAATTATACACATYAATGCACACAAACCATATACCCCTAAACATACTGACTGCCATGCAGATGTGGGACATGGTCTCATTTTTTTCTTTCACATGTGTGTACCTTGATCTTAATTTCTCACCAGCTCCAGAGGAATCTGCTCCACTTGCTTTTCCAATGGTCTGGGCCAGAAGGCCTTGTTCTGCAACTGTGCTGTGTGGTTTCTATGATTAAATGTAGCATCTGCAGCTATATTAGCTAGACTAATAGTGACAAGTGCTATCAATCCTCATACTTCAGTGAATAAAGTGATCATCAGCTGGGGACAGAAATCTCCCCTTGTCTGTTATCACCATAATGTATAAACTGCATGCTTTATGTGGGTTTCATACTGCTGTATATACTAACCAAYGTTGCAAATGGGCCACTTCTCTTTCCTGGCAGATTAGAGTGTTGCAACACTGGATCATATTGACAGTAGGAATATTGACTAGCATCACAGTACGTAGATTCGAGTCACCTCTTCTTTATTGCAGCATCTTCTCCTCTTTATCAGCTTTGCTACTGGAAGCATCTGCAATAGCTTGTCAATACTTTGTCCTCATTCTGCTCATCTGTGGATACCTGTGATGGTGCGCTTTCCCCACCCCAGGGTGCTCTCTTCCCTACTTTCCCATTCCCCCACTCTACCCTCAACCTGACCTCTCACATAGAGAGGGCTTGAACARCACCTGGGCAGCAGCTAACGGAACATGCACCAACTAAAATCCAACTAGTATGCAAATATGACTATGAGTCAACCATCTTACCCTACAAATAGTGGGAGGGGGGCAGCCCCRGGCCCATTGAGTTCTCCTGTGCAGCAGCTGGCTGCACCATAGAATCTCCTCTTGGGCAGGGCTGCCTCTAAAGGTTACTAAGGAATCAAGAGATTACTTATCCATGACAGATCCTTGGTGAATGACTAATAGCATGCTAAACTTTGCAAACTTAGCTAAGTCATATCTCTGGTTGACTGTGCACTTAACTCTTAGATGTAAACCGTTGACCAAGTGTGGGACTAAGACTGGATTCAGCCACACTTAGGCTCCTCTGAGGAGAAGTTTAGAAAGCAATAGGGTCCATTCTGAACCTCATGACTCAACAGGAGGGTCTCCCTGACACTTTCATCTGACCCTGTCCTCCACGCAGTAAACAATCAAGTGAACCCTGCCATTGATCCTTGTTAAATCACTGTCTTATTTACGACTGAACTTTGTTAAATCACTATTTTACCACAATAAAAATATATTGTTGTTTTTCTCTTATGAGTGAAGTGCTTCTCTCCCCCTCTGCCCCTTGGAGCACATCATTCCACAGTCCATTGCGACAATACCAGTCACATTCAAAAAGACTGCCTCTTTAGAAACCTAAGAGCAACTGAGGGAAATGTACAGAGGTGGAGTTCATGAGTTAGAGAGTGGCAAATAGTTCTGGGTGTCTTCTACTCTTTCCTTGGCTCACTGCTTCCCAAGCAATGTAGTAGACATTTTTATGAGTGGCTCATCCAAGGCTGTTCTAAATTTTAGAAGGGTAGGGGGTACAAACATGCTGTCCCATCTGGCCCTATGGCCCAGGAATCCATCCACAGCAAACATCCAGCCCAGTGGATTGATGTCCTCTGACACTTTTACTGCACAAAAGCCTCCACTTAGCCAATTGAATTCCATGTTATTACCTTTCCAATACCAGCATTCCTTCATGTGAATGCTCTGTGTAGGTGAGGACTCAGAGAAAAAAAGAAAATCTTGCAACTTCTGGCCAGAAGTTACTGAAATAATACAAAAAGTATGGTTTTCAAACCCCTCCCCCCAAACACTTATTTCCTTATTTCTCAGCTGCTATCAAAATTGCTGTCCTTGTATTTCTAAAAGTCCAGCATTCCAAATGGGATGCTGGGTTTGATTAAAACAACTTCCTGGCTTATAGGTTATGTCAGTATCCTGGTGGGATTTTATGCTACTAATCTCAGCAGTCTGCAATTTCAGAAGAGTTTAAGGTGGGGGGGAGGAATGTTAACTACATTAAAATGGCAAATTCAACCGCAGACTCTATTTTTTTTCACTGCTTCAGGAGCAGAATGTCCTGAGATAATTTTCAAGCAGTATGTGCTCGCATTTACAGGAGGATGTAAAGAGCAGGGAGGAGAGGGAAAGTGAAGAGAAGGAAAGAGTATGGAGAACAGCAGAAGAACTAGTAAGATGAGAAAAAAATAAAAAAAAACATAAAGAAGATAGTAGGAAAGACAGGAGATTTCTAGGAAAGGATAGAAAAGCAAACAGATAAGGAAATGAGACAGAGATTGTGAGATACAGGTAAGAAGTTGATTAAAAAGAAAAGTAAAGGGACATAGAGGGCTAGAGGAAGCAACCAGAGCCCTGAATCTAAGCAAGGTGAAGCACCATGGGAAAGCAATGAGGAAAATAGTCAGTGTTGGCTGGGAAAACAACTTACAGGGGGTTACTGAGGCCTGAGTCTTTCAGATGTTTTAGTATATTGATCTGCGCTAAACAATTTCACTGCTGCTAGCATGATCACTGAGGATCTCAGACATCTACATAGTATGTATACATGTATGGGATATGTAAGTAGGTAGGACAGTAGGAAGGTCCCCAGGACCTTCAACAGTGGGGGCAAGGGACAGAGTGGGAATCTTTGCCGCTTACACCTTTCCTACAAACAAGTCCTGGTCCTCATGCTGGCCAACATGACTCCTATGAGGCTTTGTGAGGAAAGAAACACTGTGGGGCCTCTCCAGCTGCTTGCCACTGGGGCCACTTGGAGTTCCAGTGCTCTCGCTCTTCTCTGGTGGGCAAAGGCTTCCTGTGTCACCGAACTGTGTCAACTTGCTGTGCAGCAGAGCTGGGCCCCTCATACGTGCATGAGAGGGAGCCCACCAGCGTGGATGCACCGGGAAGTGGCTCTCCCAGGGAATGGTGACTAAGTCTAGTCTGCAGGAGGCAAGAGTCTAGTCAGAACCCAACAAGAAAAATGGTCTGCCTTTGCCTTGCTGTTCTGTACTGTCCAGTACCTGCAGCTTGCCTGAAGAGGGTCTTATCTGCATATGCAGTGGGAAGCTGGCTGAGGTCTGCTCTGAAGGGAGGGGCTTTCCACAGTCAGATCTGGGGCAATCCCTATCTTTTCTATCCCCTCTCTTCTTTGAGCTAGGGGCACTGTAGGGAAGCAGGCTGGAGAGCTGGAGGAACAAGAGGGTGAAATATCTGTTCAAATATTTCTGCACTTAAACCAGATGCCTTCCTGAGCCCTTGCCAAGCAGATATTGGCTCAAACAGAATTATAACCCTCTGAATTTGACCCTTTTCTGAACATTTGTGTGTCCTGCTCCTGCCAACCTGCTGTGTTAACTCGTAAGTTAACATAAATGTTAACTCACTTGCCTAATGATTCGGGGATTTGACCACCTTACCTTGGAGCAGATAGTGAGGTGGAGACAGGAAGGTTTGCCTCTCTGTCTATGTTTCTGTTCACTCAGACATACATGAAAGTGGATAATTTCTGCATTAGCCCAAGGGCAAGCTTTGCTCTTTCGATTAAGGAAAAAAAAGAAAGAAAGAAAAGAAATTTAGGAGCACTCAGAGAGACAGAGATGGGTTGATGCTGGTAGAGTATTCTGCACTGCTGAGAGTCGTAAGGAATAAAATGGTCTTGTTTCCCTTTCTGGAAGAGAATCCCACTCCACACCTGCGCTGCAGTGCCCATAACCAGTCCTGTACCAGGAGGGGAAGCCTTAAGTTCAGGGTAGGACATCAGCTGTGGAGATGCTCCCTTCTCTGCTATTTGCACTGCAGCTATGAAGTGCTTACAGCATTTCCAACACAAGGACCAGAGTTCAGGTGATAGATTAAAGCTCAACTTAGGCAAGGGCCTTTCCAGGGAATGAGCCTGAAGAATTTCCTATTGAGTTTTCTCAGGAAAAATGTTGTCTAAGTTAGATTCAGACTAATAGCATAACACTTGTTCCTCTCTAAAAGCAGAAAACGCCCAAGGCATTTTTCTTGTGTTTTTGCAAAGACACTGATCACAAACCCGTACACAGCACCAGACTCTGGGTCCCTTCTGCAGGGAAAAGTCATTAAGCAAAATCATACGCATACACCCAGCAAAAAAGAAAGAAGATGAAAAAAAATCTGTGTTCCTTCTCCACAGTCACAGCTGTTTCATTCATGAGACAAGAAATTGTATTTCAAAGAGAATACAGGAGTTTTCCTCTTTGAGAAAGTTATTAACCAGAATTCGCAATAAACCTCCCTCCTTTTATATGCTCCTAAGCTGAGGGGCCCTGGTAGAGATTATACTGCATTCTGCAGGGCTCTGTCCTGCCAGAATGAACTCACAAGCCTCATACTTTACCATCCTAGAGGTCTGAGTCACCTCTCCTGCTTTTCAACCTGTCACGTCCCCCCCCCCTTCCCCCGCTGCCTCCAGTTTTTCTCCTTTTTTTTCTTTCCTCGGTTCATGTACCTCTTCTTTTTGCCTATTGCTTCTCCCTCTTGACTTTCTCCTGCCTCCTTTTATTTTATTCTAGCTATTCTAGCTTCCCACACTTTTCTTTTATCCTTCCACTTATATTTCTGGTAAAAGGGAAGGGAAGGGAAGGGAAGGGAAGGGAAGGGAAGGGAAGGGAAGGGAAGGGAAGGGAAGG
>NW_028185328.1:1890374-1968629 GCF_003343005.1 Rhea americana | reverse complement strand
AAGGGAAGGGAAGGGAAGGGAAGGGAAGGGAAGGGAAGGGAAGGGAAGGGAAGGGAAAGAGACTAACTCAGCTGAGCTGTTGCAATGACAAAGGCATTCATAGAGGAATAGTGTATGGGATAATGTATGGGAAAAACATCCCAGGGGAAGAGTTCTCTTACTTGCAGCTTCATTTTGCTTTTATGGTTGTCTGTTACTTAGCAAACATGTGGCGATTGCTCAGAGACGATGCCATATCATACCACATGGGTGGAGAGCATTTGATGGCCCTTCTTCAAAGATGAAGGGAATTTAACCAGATTAAAAACAATCTACAACTGATAGAGTATGCTACATCTAAACAGAAATCACTGTGTTGGCAACAAAGAATCCCATCTATGGAAGAGCAGAGCTGCTGCAAATTTTCCTGTAGACGACCCACTGAAAATGTGTTTGTTTTGAACTGATAAGTGATGGCATCTACCTGCACTTGAGGACCTTGGTGGAAAGCTCAAGGCTAGCTGAAAATCTTCTGCATGTAGTATAAATTTTTAGGGCTCTTCTGTTGTTTACTTGGCCTCTTGGTAAGATATAATGGTGGTGTAAGAGACAGTAAAAAGTAGACAGAGAAGGTCAATCCAGCAACCCCATGCATACTTGTTCCTAAAAACTGCAAATTTAATGTGGAACAAGCATCTGTTTTACACTCACTTTTTAGCAAAAAAAGTAAGCAACTTAAGGAAGTGAAAGGTTATCCCACAAAAGAAAAACAGCAAATCAAGCAGTTATATAAATAAAGGACACTATCTTCACTAACAACTATTAGTATAAAGATGATCAAGGCCTAACATGATCAGCAGCAAGGAAGGACTTATTACCACAACCTTCTACTTAAGCATCTGTCATTGTTGTAGGAAAGACAGCAGCCTGGGTGGACCAAAGACCTTTTCTGGCAAGGCTGCTCTTAGATAAACTCTCTGTGTCCTGCTGCTTTCTGCTTCTAGCTCGCAGTATCTCAACATACACTTTTCTATAAGCAATATGTGCATGTGGTCATCTTTATATAATGCAATTTGTATGCAGCAGCCTGAAATGAAAGTATAATAAGCATTTCAAAACTGATATTCTCCTCATTAAAAAGAGAAAAATCCTCCTTAACCAAGTATGACCTAGTATCTATATCTCCCTTTTGGATAATACATACTGTGCTGTACATACAATGGAAGCAATAAATAAGCCATTATGTAAAACAAAAAGAGGCCTCCTAATGGGATAGTGAGCCTTTCGCATGCAGCCATTGATTTAAGCATAAGCCAAACAGGTAATGATTAAAAGATGAGAAAATGCCTAGTCTCACTCAAGAGCCCAATCAACATATCACAAAAGCCTTCCACAGTTTTTGCACTATAGCTTTCTGGGTATCTCATGCTGATGAGGGTCCAAGGCGCAGGGGTAAGAGGTCTGTCCTCGCTGCCCAAGACCTCTCAATTCTGAAGACAGAAGCTTTCAGTTCAAGCATTGTCAGTCTTGTACTTTCTCTGGTATACAAATCATGTTATAAATTAAACTAGAGATTGGTCTTAAACAGCAAGCAATGGTCAGTACACACACCAGTAGAGGCAGGATCTAATCAGTGACGACCACAGCAGCAAATGGAGCTGCCATTTACTACTATACAGCAGCCTTTTTCTAGTTTTGATTATTATTTTCCTACCTCCACTGGTCTAGGAAGACTCTCTCTTATCCTGAGATACTACACCTGCACATAAACCTCTAAAGAGCCAACCTGCTACCCAGTGTCAAATAGGCTTATGTTGAACCACTCAGGGTTTTCAGGTACTGATGGAACAAAAACAAATCAGAAAAAATACAGCACACTGGAGACAGTCTTTAGAGTGAGCATTATATGAGACTGACAAGGAAGTAACTCATCATCTTACAGATTTATACAATCCCTCTTCTTCTTCAGTTCATCTGCTTTTAAACTCTCTCATGAGACTCTGTGGTTCTTGGTTCAGCTTCATACAGATCTTCTTGCCCACCACTTATTAGCGATCAGCCTTTCTTTCCCCATTCCCTCAGTATTAATAAGAGTATCTCTTCAGAGAGAAGTCTTCTTTCTCTGCAGYCCCCAATTTAATACTCTGACATAGCATCAATATCCTGCTGCAATCTCTTCCTTTTAATTAAGTTCTACCCCTTCCTTTTATGTATCTTCTCCTTAAGTCGTTCAAYCTTCCTCTTGTCTCTGCCCTGCTTCACCTTTCCTGTTTTTTTTTTCTTTCCATTTCCTCTTTTCCTGGAAACTTGCCAGTGATGTAGCAGAAGGGAGCACACTGAGAAAGGTTAGGCAAACACAACATTATTACCAGAATCAGCAACATATTGCTCATTAAACATTTAAAATCAACAGTTGCTGGCTTGAGCTGCCAATATTGTGAGAAATGCCAGTTTTAGCTCAAGGTGCTTCTTGTTTCCAAAATGGCTTTATTTATGGTGTGGGAGCTGATGGCTGTGAGAACAAAACCCTACCCTAAATGGCCGACAACACCCAAGCTACAGGCGACATCGCGGTGAGTTCCCCAGTGAGCACCAATTGCTGCCGTCTCCCCCATCGCCCCCGCTGCAGTCCAGAAACAAATGGATGTGTAGAAGCACTGAAATGTGTTTGCAAGAGATAAATTATTTATCTGAAATTTACTGTTGTGAAGTCAGCGTAATTCTCAAATCCGCAGACATACTTTACACACTGATAGAATGTATCAAACAGGGAAGTTTGGACTCGTTCCTTCTCTCCTCTTGCAAGTATTAACACAATAATGCCTCACCTGGAAAAAAAAAGAGCTAGTGCTGGAACTGGAACGGCCCTAGGATAATATGCTTGTAGTTTTGTACTGCTTCCCAGGAAAGTTCTGGTTCTTGATAAACAAAACAGTACAAAACTCCTTCCCCCCCTCCTTCCTGCTTTATTTCTCTTTTTTTGTTTCCTCCCTAGTTTACAATGTTGATGAGTTTTGTGGTTGGAAAAGATAAGCTTTATACCAGACCAGGTAAAAGCAACACTATTGTGGGCACATCCTATGGAGTCTGAGTCCTCGAGTGCCGCCAGCTTCCCCACGCCTGCTGTGCAGCAGTCCCTGGTCTCCTAAACCAGCTCTAGAGCAAGGCCTGTCAATTGTGACCTTCTTTCAGAAGGCCCTTGAGTAGTGAAGTCTATCTGAAACCATGCCATTGACAACTTTTATTCCTATGAGTAGGCATCTAGAGACTCCTTCTTCTCAGAAATGAATGTTGGGGAATTCTGCAAACAGTTCTGAAGGGAACAAAAGTGGGTCCTAAGTCTCAGTGTGAAGATTTACTCACTCTGAATTGTAACTGTTTGAACCATACAAAATAAGATTGTCCTCTGCTAAAGCAGAAGTCAATTATTATAAACAGTGCAGTTCACATAGCAGATCATCTGCCCAACATTTCTGACAAGCTCTTGTCCAGTGAGCAGTAWCAAGTCCTACAGATACTTCCTTGCACCCTCCACTTTAAGTCAGACAAAATGGGAATTAATATGTCCCAGCCTCTTCTTCCCCTTTGCTTTGCACAGGTGTATTTAAACCAGTACATGCTCAAAGAGAAGCCAGTGGCTTGCCCAAGGCTCTAGTGAATCCAAAAATCACCAGTAAAGACTACAGTTTTCCAGGCCATAAGTGAGCATTTTCGAGAAATGAGATACATTTCCAATCCCAAGTTCCTGCAGAGAAGTCCCCCAAACTTCTTATTTTGACAATAACCTCATAGGTGGATGGACATCCCCACTTGCCACTTAAGAAGTTTAATCACATACCAGATCCTCCATTAGAACTGGCCACCACATAGCAAAGGAAAAGCTGGCAGCCTTTTTCACTGAAACATAGCCTAAACATCTTTGAATGGTGCCACTAGAGTTTTCAGAGGGAAAAGAAAAAAATTAAGAGCCTTTTTGATTTGAAAACAGTCATTTTCCTCTTTGCATCCTGCATCATTTTGTTTGTTAATTCAAAGAAACACCTGTCCTATGGTCAGATAAAACATGCTGGATTTTCACTGATAGGAGCAAATCTTCATAGTAGCTGCAAATGACTATTTTTGTGTGCTGTTTGATATTCAACAGGAAAGATGGAGCCCCTCTTCCCACTCTTCCCAGGCTAAGCACCAGCCACTGCTGTCAACAGGACTGCAGGACCCTGTTCAAGCCAGCCCAAAGTATTGTACTCTTCTATTTACATTCTCTGACAGTAACTGATGGTGAAAAATTGCTGTTGCATTAACCCAGATACCAGGCAGCCACTGGAGGTCTCAGACCACAGCCCAATTATTCGAGGTGGTGCAGTGCTATAGAACCAGACAGACCATCTGAGCCACATCTGGCAACTGATCCTCAAAGAGTGGGGTAGACTTTGACCCACATACTCATCTTAAAATAAATATAAATGAAAATGTCAAAGTTAGCCTAGATACAGAAGTGTCTGTAGTTCACACTCCAGTTTTCTGAGCCAAAATGGAATCAAAACATCCCTTTTGCTTCATCAGAGGAATCCAAATAGACTAGTCAAACAAAATAGCAAAACGATTTGTTAACCAGTCAATGACTTGATTGACTGATGACTGAAAAGAAATGATAGCACATGTGTATCCCTTTGTATCAGAAAAAGCACATCTTTTTTAAAAAAATCTGTAATTACAGCACAGGCGATCTAAGCTTTATGTATACTAGCCAACTTAAATGGAAATAAAGCACATCTGAATTTCTAGGAAGTCTACTGTGATCTGAAGACTGCAGATAGTAGCCCTACAGAACAGTGGCATGTCCGTGCTTGAAACTCAGCAGTGGGGAAATAGTTTGCTCAATTTGCTATATAGCTGTAGCTTTAGGGAGTCAAATGATTTAACTATTTAATTGTCTGGAATCATTGACCTAAAACGAGCATTCAATAAATCTGGCCCTTCATTAGGCCGGAAAGCTCCCTGAGCGCCAGCGGGTTACAACAGCAGGGCAGACCAGGCAGACAAGAGGCTGTAGTTGTGAAGGTGTAACTTTTTATCAACTTAACTAATGTTATCCCTCTTCTTGTCAGCATTCATGCATCGTTTCAAGAGTGCTGTATTCTCTCGGAATAGACAGATTCATAGGATTTTTAAACAAAATCAAAATAAGCCAGCCACCTGCACCTCTAGAAACAGGGTCAGTTTTCCAGTTCCATCTGCAGCTAAATGGGTGCAAATTCCTCAGGTACCCAGCCCTGAGTTCCCCATTTCAGACTACATAGAACACTAAAAGCTATTTTCCTACGAGAAACCCCAGAAACAAGTTTCAGGCCTCAGAGAGAAGGATTAATTTGCTAGTAATGAAACTGACACAGAGGGAAAATGTAAAATCAATCTTGTGTTTAAAGGCAGAACAACGCTGGCTACGCTTCCATATTTTTTTTCCTCTCACTCTCCTCCTCTCCCCCCACACTGAGCTTGTTACCACTGAGCATACATTATGCACACTGCCCATAAGTCTCTGCTCTGTTTAAATTAAAAAAAGAAAGAAATGGGGTTTTTAATCCATCTATTTGCACTCATCTGTCACAACTTACAAAAGCACTTTGATTTCTTTTCATTGCTCTCAAGAGAGCTGAACACAGATTTCTAAAAAAACCACACTGCTAAATAATAATAATATTAATAATAAACATAATATTAATAGTAATTATAACCCCCCCACACACATGAAAGAAATGGGAACGGAGAAGCACAAGAAGTTAACAAGTCCTTCGCAGAAACACAGACTACATTAACAAAAAAAATCAGGTCAAACTTAACCAAATCTCAGTGACTTGTTCTGACCTTGAACATCTCTCCCTCTTGCCAAGTAACAGCTAAGATTAACTGCAAAATAATGGAGGAATTTTTAGATCCTTTACCACTTGGACTGTCTGTGCCTTTTCTCCGGTTCATGACAATTCTGACACAGTCTTACTTGGAAATGAACTTGTTCCCAGGAATTCAGATCCTATCTTGGGTTTTATATACTCCATGATAAGATCCAAAATTAAAAATAACAGAGAAATGTTTGGCTGTTTTTGCCCATATTGAATTGCAGCCATAATTAACTTTGCCATTCAAATCTAGCTAGGGCTAATTCTTTCCTTCTTTCTCAAGCAAGGCAATTGGAAAAAAAGCAGATGATAACTTAAAAGAATATACAATGTTGAGAACTCCTGCTCAGTTTTCTAACCATAAGCAATTTTACATGGGGGAAACCTGTTTCACTATCTTTCTTCCACAGAAGAGGCGGGAAGAGAAAATCATTTACCTGAGAAGGAATCTGGAAACACGGCCAGGAGCTCCTCACAGCTGGATCCCTCACAGGAAAAGGCCTTATAGCCACAGGAATCAGTCCCTTACTGCAGACAGACTTTGGCCTTCCCCACCACCCAAACGCTGCAGCCTGCTTTTACACTCGAAAGATCTCCCACAATCTATACACCTCTTTGGAGCAGATACCACTATATGCACATACCTTATGCTTTCAGACCTAAATATTCTCCAGGTTTCCTGAGTTTTAGACTTTTGGACTTACTCTTCTGGGAGTAAAGATCCTTCCAACACAGGGATAGGTCTTCCTACTCCAGCCAAAATACAGAACTTGTCCCTTTCAGCCGTATCAAATATATACAGTACATTAAYACTAAATTATATTCACTGTTCAAACTGTGAAAAAGATTTACTATTCAAAGTAGTAAAGCCAGAGACCACATCCACGATACTAATCTAGATCCTATTTCAAAACTGAAACACACAAGTATTTTGGGTTGTCAACACCTTAGGGTTTGGTTTATACTTATCTTTAACCAAAATACTGCCATTTTCCCCTGCAGCTTTAAAAAAGGAAGAGGGGAAGAGAAGATACTGGTTATCTTCCTAATTGCTTCTTTGTAGCAGTCATCTGCATAGGAAATAATGCTGGGATTTGCCATGGGCTTTAAAAGAATTAGATGCTCTCTATGCACAGAAAGTCACAGGGATCTGGATGGCTAACTCCATTAGGCTAGTCAGAAAATCCCAGCTAAATATCTACTCTCTGCAGTACAGGGAAAGAAAATGAGAAAGTRTATGACAGTCTAATGCTACTGTTAAAACCAGCAACTGCCCAAAGTATTTGCAGCTAGTCTTTAAACTACAGAATGAAGAAGCTGCWTTTCAAAAGCAGCAAGGGACATGGACCAAGAGGGCAGGTGCAACACACAGAATCATAGAATCAGTAAGGTTAGAAGGGACCTCTGGAGATCATCTAGTCCAACCTCCCTGCTCAGTAGGGTCACTTACAGCATGGTAGACAGGATTGCATCCAGGCAGGCCTTGAAGATCRCCAGAGCAGGAGATTCTACAACCTCTCTGGGCAACCTGTGCCAATGCTCCGTCAACTCTCACAGTGAAGAAATTCCCCCTCACGGTCAGGCAGAACTTCTTGTGGTTCAGTTTCTGCCTATTGCCTCTTGTCCTGTCACACGGGACAACTGAAAAGAGTGTGTCCCCATCCCCTTGACACCCTCCCTTCAGGCACTTATACACCTTCAGGTATTTATACACATTGATAAGATCCTCCCTCAGTCTTCTCTTCCCCAGGCTGAAGAGGTCCAGCTCTCGCAGCCATTCCTCATAGGGCAGGTGCTCCAGTCCTCTGATCATCACATGGTATCTCTTGATCCTTTCTGTCAGGGTGTGCCATAGGAAGCCTCAAAATGCACAACTTCTGGCAGACACAAGGAAGAGAAGGCCATGCCCGAGAAGTTTTTTAGCCTGGGTTGGGTCTGGCTAAGGGAATGAGCTACCACTACCACACAGTGCAGGTCTGTGGTATTTTCCAGCTAAAGGAGCAGAAGGCACCATGTTTCAGAGCTCTCCTGATGAAGAGCCCTAGACAGAACAACTCCCTGCAGGTAATCAGGAAAAGCATCAGCTTTGCCATGTTTGGAGCACATAGTAGAAGTGGTCTCTTTGCATTACCCATTCTCACTTAATAGAGCTAAAGCACCAGGCTCTGTCAGCATCCACTTGGGGGAAGAGTAGTTACTAGCTGACAGAAGGGACTTGGGAGAACTGAGGGTCTAGAATCAAAATTAAGGATTTTCAACCTGATCCATATAACCATAGGCAGTCACTGAGTGGTAAGTCTAGACCTCAATACATACCACACGCAGGTCTAAATCATATGAGCCTGCAAATGGAGTAAGAAATTACCAGATGAAATGATTACGAGGGCAAGTTCACATTTTTATATGTGACTTCAAACTGCACCAAGAAGTGACTTAAGAGGCTTCATCCCTGAGTCATGAGAGCCCAGCTTAACCTACAACTGTCTAGGTCACCAAGATCATAGTACAAAAGGAGCAGATCTATAGAATGAAATGGTGCTGAGGACCTGCTGTGTACAATCTATATATTCCAGGGGGGGTACTTTGAACTAGCTCTATTCAGGCCACATGGATTGAACACCATTAGTGTCTGGTGAGTCTGTGCATCTTCTAGTTCAGCTTCACCTGAAAGAAATACAGTGTGTACCAGAGATCATTCTGCAACATGAACCAAAGCATATTATGTAGAGATGGTTGGGAGATATGCCTCCAAAGCACAGTCAGAATCYAAGCTCAAATGCTAATACAGACATACTCCATAGTAGATGTTGCACTGCACTAAAGTAAATGGTACATCTCTACACATAAAACATGATTCTAAATTAATTCCCTTTGTAATTATTTACACCCAGGGTGGAGAGTTCATGAAAGCTGTCAATATTTCACCATGCCAAGTACAAAAAGAAACCTTGCCACCTCTACTTATGTGCATTAAAATCAGATCTGTTCCCTAGATCYTCACCTTATTCTGATACTGGATCCTCAGTATGACCTCCCTCACTTATTCATACTTARTATGTCAAGCACATTCCAGTGTACTGCTGTTAAAGTTTATTTAATAAGAATAAATACTGTACACCAGGACTCAATTTTTCTGAGATCTTCCATGTACTGTGCCTCAAGAACTTTATTGCCTCTTCTTTTAAAATTCTGAGTACAGACAAAGGACTGGCTGCAAAAATGAGATGGTAGAGGAGATTCCACATGTGATTTACAAATTTTTCAAGGCAAAGCATGCTTCTCCCAAATGCCAGAAACACAGGAGGCTATCAGAAAAGATTCCATCTCCCTCATCCATCATTCCCAGAAAGAAAAATTCTGCCATTGGAGACATGGATATTTCAACTGATGATGCACAAAGTGAAAGAAAATCTCCTTCACCTTTTGTTCCATCAGCTCTGCCAGGCTAAGAAGAATAAGTAATTTACATCAGTTAAGTAAGGAGATGGAACTCAAATACACAGAGATGCATGCCACTGTGCAAGTGTGCACTCCACAGGCCAAAGTAAAATTGATAAAAATCAGAGTAGCTGCTATTTAGGAATTTCCTGTAAAATAGAGAACCTCTAGGTTCACCTAAGCAGAAACAGAACTCCTACCTCCTAAACAACCTGCCTTTGTCACTGGCTCACTACAATGCAGGACAACCACTGTCCAGTTGGCCCCAGTTTCAGGAGCCTTATTGCACCTCAGCAYGCACCTCAAGACATGGAGGTAGTTTAGAGTCTGCCTGGTCTTCTAGGAGCACAAAGTAGCCTCAATTCCTCTCTTATCTGGCCCCTGGAAGCTTTGGAAGAAAGACTTTAGTAGCAAAAAGCTCCAGCTATCTCCTCAAGATTTTTGAACAGCAGGTAGTTCAAACAAACTGCTCAAGTATGAGGCATCCGAAGTGTCAGGGTTGAACAAGAGAAGGAGAAGAAATGCTCTTTAGTGCCTGGACACGTGAAGACTTTTGCAATCTACAAAGCATTTTCTCCCCTGCTGTGTTTCCCAAAGAAGAGCTATCATTTTATATATATAAATACCATCTCACATTTTCATCCATCATTCACATTTCCAAATTCTCATGYCTACTACACAAATGCTTTCTGGTGGGATATTTTGCTCCCAGAGTTTTGCTGTCTGATCATTATTATAATCTGATCCACAGCTTGCTGCTGGCACTTGATKCACAGAATAGACAAATTCCTTCCCAGGTGTTACTGTCAACCTTACAATATATGCCCTAGGGAAGAAATCTCCCCTAGGAAAAACAATACCAACTTCTGCCTATTYTGTCGTCAACTGATCCATTTGCAAYATGATGGCAAGGAGCGGAGACCCATACAGGTCATGCGGGCAGGAATTAATTCCCCTATTGCAAAAAGAAACATTAATGGTCAACCCCCAATGGTCCAGTCACCAAGGCAGGTGAGCCTTGCCAACATGCTCTGGAATAGCGGCCAAGAACCGGACACAGGGACAGGAGCCAAGTTTAGGGAGTTCCTGTGTGGAATTCTGTGGTGGTCCTTAAGCTCTTCTGAATACTGCAGCAGAGCTGTGTGTGTGTGTGTGCATGGGTGTATGTGTGTCTGCACAGAATGGAAAACAGCTCTACATGGGAAGGTGCATGGTACAACCTCCTTTTCTTCCTCCTCCAATCAGAACAATTTGAGTACTTGGATCATATTTTATTATGCATTTTTTCYGGGATACCTCAGTTTGATTAAGTCCACAAGACAAGACCCAGAGCTCTAGAGCAYAGCAAAGCCCATTGTGCTGGGTTGAATCACTTGGGCAGCCAGTACAGCATGCTCAATACAACTCAGTCTTGAACTGTATCTGCCTCAGTAAYCTCAACCCTTGGCTTCTTACAGCTTTGTAAGTTCTCTGCCTCTTTCTATTTACATCTTTGCTCTTAAAGACTTATCAACATACCTGAGTCTTCACCTCCAGCCCCCTTGGTCCCCAGCCCTGGAGTCCCTACCCCCAGCTCTGCCAGTAACTCTAGCAAACACTAAGGTTACAGGAAATAGAGAAAACACAGATTTTCTTTCTTTCTTTCTTTTTCTTTTCTTTTTCTTTTGTTTTGTTTTGTTTTGCTTTGTTTCAGCATCTCTGAGTCCTCTTCTCCTGGATAGGTAGCTAACCGTCTGGAGCAGCTGTAATTCCTTTCCGACAACACACCAGTGTGCCTTGCATTATTCACAGAGGACAAAAAGAGGATATAGCAAACGTAGAGGGAAGACAAAAGGAGAAAAAAGAAGAGCGAGCAAATGAATACCGAACAAGTGCCAACAGACAGGAGAGGAAGGAAGAGCCAGGAAGGGTTTGAGTGAGGTGTTGTCCCTTAACACAGTTGCAGTTACCATGCAACTAACATCAGCAGAGCAATGGGGGGACATTCTCTCTAGGAAAGCTGTGAGCCACACTCAGCTAGGCAGCATCAGAGAGAGTATCCTACCACTGTCTCTGCCACCTCCTGTCCTGCCACCACAGCCAGCCCTCAAGCTCCAATAGCACTAGGATACCCTGAGACGTCTCCTGCCATGGCTGCCACCCAGGCTACATCAGAAAGCTTTTCCCAGAGCCTGCAGAGGCTGATGAGGAGATCAGGGCTGGGAAGCAGAGTCCTTTTGAAGTTGTAAGTGCCACGGTTTGTGGCAGCCCAGGCAGCAAAGAAACCACTGGCTAGGATGGAGGTAGARGGGGGGTGGTCTGGTTTTGTTCCTTAATAGACTGCTACAAGACCACAACAGGCTGCAGTACAGCGGTGGGAGGAAGACCTCAGGTTAAGAGCCACCTGCCCCTGTGTGGAGGATGGCAAGGGCATCTCAGCCCAGGGGACTGCACCTGACTGGCTACAGGTCTGCGACCTGGGAGCCCCCAGACCACACAGGGCTCCTCCAGGCCCGTGTCTGGCTCCCAGCTGGGCCCAGTAGCTAGCACATTCCAGACAGCARGGAAATCCCCACAGCGTATCTAGGTCAGTTAAGCGATGTGTTTTGCAGAGATTAGGGCTGAAGGAATAGATCTCTCCTAGCAGCACCACAGCTACAGAGTAGCCAGCTGATGGCCTGACACAGGCCATCATCACAGCTAAAACACAGCAACAAAACACCTTGAGAGGTTAAGCCCGCACTAGCTGTTGTGAACACCGTTTCCATATGTTAACCAGTGAAGCCTTGGAAACAAGCTGATATCATCTATTTTCTGGTGAAGAAATGTGGGGCAGAATGGCTTGCTCCAAACCCAGCCCGCCAGGCAGCCTGACAGGCGTATCCTARGGTTTCTCTGACGCTGGGCGCTATGCTTACAATACTGCCCTACCTTTTTCTCTTGAAGGACAGGCTTCCAGGCACCAACCTGCCTCCAGAGACTCCCTCACCCAGGARACGGGGTAGGAGAGAGGAAAGCCACAGGAGGTGATCTGCTCACACTCCCCACAGTTGCCTCTTTAAGGCTGCCCTTAGTCAGGTTTCATTGGTGTTGCTGGACACGCAGACTGGCGCTCGCCTCACCTGTTGCTCGAGCCTCTCCCCACACTAGGGCTGACAGACAGTCGGTGTCGAGCCTGAGAGGGGCTCCAGCGGAAAAAAATCTAGGACACAGCAGGGGGCTGACAGGCAGATGGAAGAAGAAACAGATGTGTTGTCGATGCGGTGTGAGGGCTGTGCTTGACCTGCAATACAGCTAACATCAAAATCAATCTACCCACTGTAGCTGGGCCTCCACCCCTTCCCTACCTCCCCCCTCAGCCTCCTGTAACAGCGTATTATCCCTTGCTTCCTCTGCCAGACTCACTTCTCTTTTTTGCTGCATCTATCTAACCATTCTTCTTATTCCCCACCTGTATCTCTCCCTCCTCCATCTTTTTTACAGTATCTTTCTTTTTCTCTGCATGCATTGTAGTTGCGTTGCTTTATTTCTTCCACCTGCCCRGCTCCCTCATCTTTTGGCTGCCTCTGTCCTCTCTTCTGTCATCACACTGGTCTAGGCTTCCATGCAGGGTAAAGAKCTATCCATCCTTTCACCGTGGCATGCGTCTGCGCGGTGCATCYCTGTCTGCAAATACCTGCAGTTTTGTTGGCTTGCTTTTCCCTCCCTCTCCTCCTCATTATGAGAAAATAATGAGCTGGATGGTCTGTTTTATTGGTTGGGGGGGGGGGTTGGAAGGAAAGCTAGTAAGAGCCTGTGGGGGTAGCAAGCCAGGTGCCCTGGATTGTTTGCCTGGGAAATTCTCTCACCTTTCTTCCTTGCCCACTGTGGCCTCATTTATCTAAGGATGTGGCTGCTTTTACCGTATACTATTAAAAAGCTTAGGAAAGCAATCTTCCTGCAGGAGTGGAGGCAAAAGAAACCATTAGGAACACAAGGGCTCTCTTCTAATCATTACCTGAGACTTGCTGAGGGCTTGCAGCTAGGAAGCAAGTTTATGATTGTCTCCCATGGCCCACAGTGTCTTACCTGGTGGGGGTGGGGAGTTCCAATGCTTCCCCAGTTCTGGACATTCAGAGGAAAATAAAATACTAAGCTAAGTGCTAAAGTAGGACATTAAATAAATAAAAAAAAAAAAGTACTGAGTTGGTGAGAGATACCCCAGTACCCCTTCTAGCCTTGTGGGCCTATCACTTCAGTCAATAGTTTATTGCTGCCATCTGCTAGCCATTCTTGTAGCCTCAAACCCTCTCCTACATCTCAATACTACTATCTTCTTTTGCTCAGGCACAGATGTTGTCCCTTGTCTCATATCCTTTTCCTTCAGCCTGCTACAGTTTTGTTGCCTTACTAATGCCCTTCCCATCTACACTCCCAAAGTGATGTCTATCACAGCGGTCACTGAGAGCTCACTTCAAGCTCGCCTGTACCATCTGTGCTTTGACAGTCTCCTTTAACCCCTTGCAAATACTACTGAGTATCTGCCAAGGGGGAAAGCAAACAACACACCTCTACACTCATTGGTAGTTCAGTAGTTAACTTAAAGTTGACCAGGCAAAAACTTAAGATGTTAAGCAATACATTTTTTATTCCCTCCCCTTAAAATTGGCCTGAAATATCATGACAAGCATTATTTATCTTATTAAATACACTACATTAACCTTGCAAATATGCTAATGCACAAAAGGCGCTGCCTTAGCAGCTTTTTAGAATAGGAAATTAACCATGTTCATCAGAAAGCTTTTAATTATTATTATTTCTTAAATGGTGGTGTAATGCAACAGTGCTCCTTCTGCCAGGGGCAGCAGAGGAAAAGGATGAGGGACATATGCCACCTTCCTCACAGCTGCCTCTAAAAWGGCAGAATGCATGTTACTACCTGAGATATAAATTAAGAAGCTGATTTGTCCTCCAGGTGCACAGCTGGCATAGGTGAAGGAATATGTAGAAGATCAGACAGGCAGAGAAAGGAAGTCTAAATTGAGTACTGTCACTGAGGTATTGCTCGGTACTGAAGAGGATGCAGGTAGGAGAGCCACGTACTGGGGAAAGACCACGGTCAGCAGGATTTAGGTAGGAATGTCGTATATTGGGGAAAGGCTACAATCATCAGAGGAAAGGATCTGAGTCCTTTTTGCCCAGGACATGCTTCCGGTAACTCCCTGAACATCTCAGGCACCCAGGGGATACTGGGAAAGCATTGAGAAATACCACTGATGACAGTCTTCTGTCTCAGCAACAAGCAAACACTGCTGATTCATAACCCGTACCCAAGGCTTGCCAACAGCCTGTTCTTACTGGTGCCTTTTCCCATGGTGACAGACATCCTGTGCTCCCCTGGTTTCCCCCAACCACGTGCAACAAGCAACTAATGCCACATTTGTAAGTGAGAGCGGACAAAGCCTACATGCACATCCAGGGAAGCTGRGACGCCCTCAGCTCACCCTGCTCAGCGCCCAATCCAAAGTGACTCACCAGCGCACCCGGTTCTAGCTATTCTCATGCAACCTTTTGCTGAGTAAGGGCTGCACTTCTTCCTCCACCGGGACACCCTTTTTCAAGTGGGTTTCCACTGAGATTTTGGTTCTGCATGCTCTGTCTCATCACATGCTGGCTGCCACTGCTACYAGCGGCCCTTCACAAGGCAAGGTGAGCTCAGCTGCCACAGACAGTGCAGTCACACACACAATGCCAATGGCACAATTCTAGCATTTCTAGCTTTTTTAAAAATGGTGTCATTACTGTTGCAGGCTGAGGGCAGCTGCTCCCACAGCCGTTACAGCTTGTTAATACGCTGCAGTCAGGTGACATCAAGGAGATAAGGCCAAGGAGTACATCCTTGTGCTGTCTTGCCTACCATCTCTTCAGAAGCATTTAAACTCTACCTTTTTTTTTTTTTTTTTTAAAGCAAAATCTTAAGCAGGCTGATTTAGTGCAGTATTCAATGTCTTTCTGGAGTGTGCTCTGAAAAAGTAAAAAAAATCATCCCCCCAAGCAGTAGAGAGGTAAGGGAGCTTATCCCACACCACTGTGGAGGAAGTGTCAAAGTACGATAAGCCAAGGGAAATCAAGAGCTCAGAGATTTATCCAGACGCAGAGAAAGGGATGATATTATCCAATATGACATTACGTGTTCTTTCAGTAACACAAATCTGATTCCATCGGTCAAATGCTGCTCTCTGACAACATGATAGCTTTTCTGAACAGACTGTGCAGTGTTGCAGGAGCTCTGAGCATTTCTTTTGGTTTGTTTTACTGTTAAAATTATTTTATTTGTAGTCATCACTCCTTGACTGGATAGGCTGAGGCAGCACTAACWGGGAGCAGGCCCACAGATGGCTCTCTTACAGTGTCTTGGACTGGCATATGGCAGGAAAGGAGTTGCATGCCCTTTTCTCAGTCAGCAACAAAGTGCTGCTCCCTACAGTGCTTTCCGATGGGTAATGTGTGGACAGCACAGCTCTTCTGGCCTCCCCAAGTCAGCACCTGCACACTGCTTCCTCTCAGACAGGAACTGCACTTAAGCAGTTAAGAACTATCTGTTCTGCTTTGGCCATGATGAAACATGGTTCCAAAGTGTTCTGCTGTGCTGAAAACCTGAAGATAACAACCATTCAGTGACTGCCTGGGACACTCTATTTAGTCATCTGTACCAGAATTTCGAAAGTAAAAATCAAGCCAGCAGTTTCTCCTTTCAGTGTATCAGGGAGCAATCAGGAAACAGCACTGACTGAGCTAAGAGTAGCCAGAACTCACTGCTATGCTGATTTTTGCCTGCTTTTCTACACACACCTGGCCTTTTACATGGCCCTTGCATCCCTGGTACTCTGTGACCTTGCTGGTGTGCAGGAATGGTTTCTAAGGAGGCAAAGAAGYAGATGCAGGGTCCTCCCCGTGAGCACTCTTGGGATTCTGACTGGGGTCCCCAAAGTGTCCCCCTCTGCACTGAAGCACACATACACATGCTCCTGGAGTGACATGAGTGCCCCAATGCATAGCATTATTTGGGTGCAAACTGCATTCAGTTGTGCTTGACTGACCACRGCCTTGAAGAGGAGGCAGTTGCATCAGTGGATATGCAATGATGACAGATATCTCTGCAGGAGATGTGGGGAGGGAAAGAGAGATTTGCAAAGGGGAGCATGCCAGGGACAGAGGTTAAAAACAAAGCACATAAATATAAGAGGAATATGTGCCCAAGGAAAGCATAAAAGGTTATGGCAAGGCCATCTTTGCCTAGCATAGCTTCATGGCGTCATCTTCAAAACCTTGCCATCATCTCCGTCATGGGAGAGAGAGTGCGAGTTATTGGAGGCAGAGCTACTGGCTCATCCTCTTCCCGGACAAGATGGCATAGGTCACTTAGAGGAACCAGTCTGAACTCTGGCCTTTCAAGTAATGAGTCAGAAATCATGGCCATATGTTTCTCAGTATGCTCAGGACTGTGTTAATGCTATATAACTGAGCATCACCCAAACTTGGAAGAGGTTTTGGGAGAGGGAGGGAGAAAAAGGGGGAGGCATCTACGTACAGGAAGGGAGGAGGTCATGTTTGTAGAAACAAGTAGTTTGCTGTCAAGAGGTGTGGCAATTCATTTTGAGCTACAATACCTGACAGGTGCATTCCCTTTCGTTTCTGATTTACCTCCTCCTTTCTAGTACAGACTGTGGGCAGCCCCGTGCCTGACTCTTCTTCTCTGATGCACTGTATAGCATTTAGAAGGGTAGGACAGGCCACTGTTATCAGCAGGATCCTCATCTGACAGGCAGAGCATCATCCCAGCTTGCAAGCAGACAGAGCACAATGCAAACTCTGTATCTACAGCCAGGTTCCCAGTGGGAGATGCTAGGTAGCAAAGTCTCTCTTTTTATCTTGGGGTTCTGTAGCAGTATTTTCCTTTTATTCCAGTCTCGTGACAGTGAACTGTTTTTTTTTTTTTTCTTTACTGACCTCCATTTTTTGTTTGTTTATTTGTTTGTTTCTAAGACTCCTGGCACTTCTGGTTGATATTGCAAGAACATGCCTGCCAGGCACAGCTTTGAGGGTTTAGTTGCCTCTAGCCCTGTGCAGTGCCATGCACACTCATGTATGGTTATGTACCCCCCTCACCACATTAGGAAAACTGTTCTGCCAGTATTGAAGCACAATTGCCCTGTGTGTGCATTGTTCTAAATGCAAACACCAGCAGTGCTAAGGGAAGTGAGTAAAGGAACACAACCAGCTTAGGCCACCCTGTCCCTATTTAACACCCCCATTCCTTGCTCTGGAGAGAGACCTCTCTGTGCACAGACCAAACAGCAGAAAGGCTCTGCTGCAGAAAGGCTGTGCGAACTCCCTCAGGTTTTGATTCTTATACTATTCAGTTAAAAGGGCAGGCAGGAAGCTTTTTAGAGTAGACCTGAGCATTCAGGGTGGAGGGACTGGCAAAAGACTGTAACAGGAGCTGGAGTACAGCATTGGAAAAGAGAGAAAAGACAGAAAAGAGAAAGAAAAGGGAAAGAATTTTGATAAATAAAATATTACACACTTCATTTTTTATGCAGAAGCTCTGAGTGCTTTGGTCTATTCTTTCCTTTTGGTGTAGTATGTTAACTGGCATGGCTCCCCAGGGAGATGCCTGCCATCTGTGCAATAATTATACTCCCTACTTGACTGCAAGCAGGAGCCATTTGGCTGAGCAAAGGTAATGCCAGAGCATGAAGAGGGGAAAGGTAAGTGGGAGAAAAGAAATGAACCCCAAAACCTTAGCAATGCACTCAGCTAATGTGCTATCAGAAAGACTCTACCTTCAGCCTCAGCAAGAGGATCCGTTGAAGAAGACAATTCCATGACAGCAAGCAGCCAGGTGATAGGGGTAAGACTGAGGTGGGAAACCAGCTTGTCTGAGAGAAAAAGAGGCCATTGTGGAAATGTCCTGCAGGAAAGCTGCAATTGATACCTCCCCACTCAACAGAGAGAAGAAGAGCTGGATAAATGCTTGAGACTTGGRAAGCTACTGCTACTTGTTAGGAATAGTCTGCTTGCTTCTTAGTGTCTGTCTGTTTGTCCCCTAAATACGTTTCTTATGTATTTCCCTGGGAAATGATTTCAAGCATCCATTTCACTTAGTTTGTTGAACACTTATCTAGCTGTTTCTCTCCATTTTAGACACAGATGCTGGCTTCTGTTTTGGCTTCTTGCCTCCTAGACTTCTCTATGCAGCTTGTCACTGGAGGATACCGGCATACAATGGTGCTTCCACTCTCATGCTCCCTCTGCACTTCATTACCAAGGGGAGTAACACAGGTTTAATTCAGAGGCACAGCAAAARATTGCTCCCCTCAACATACTGTGGAGTATCATGGTTCTTCCCAAGGAGCAACTGTAGCCAGGTGGAGCACAGGCTAACTCCACCTTGCTATATGGCCTCCTCCTCTGCACCTCATTAGCAGTCTGAGGACTGCAGACTGTGAACGTAGGCTTTTACTCTGCTCTCAGCTGCAGCACAGTGCCCTCTGGTAACTCTATTTCTTCAATCATCCCATCTGGTTTGGTGGCAAGGGACAGGGAGGAGACTCTGAACARTCTAGTTCATGTGTGGGGGCACGTTCTCCTGAGCAATCCACTCTCCACTGTCCCCACTGTGGTTGGGACAGAAGGCCAGAAAAAGTCTAGAAAAATGATTCCTTCATTTAGACCTCCAAAACAAATGGAGCTCTTCTGGAAATCCTGACCCCAAGTTCTGAGTTCCCCCTGGAAAATGTGTGCAGACTGACTAGATTCTTCCAAATTTGAACTCAGGTCCCAAGAGAGAACTAGCACAGTAGCACCATCTTGCTGTACTGCTGTATTCTCATTCACCTCTTTTTGTTTGAAATTGCATGTCAGTGCCTGTGCCAAACATCAGCCATCAACACAAGACTTAGATGATAACAAATGTAATGTTAATTACATAGCTATTGTTACTCATTTTTTAATAAGCTCTTTATATGCAATCAAAACAATAAAGCAAAACTAAGGCTCTCTGCAAAGCACACTCTTCCTGAGCAGGCACACAAGAAGCCAGAAAAATCTCAGGGAAGGGCTCCAGACACATAGGTAAGGTTCCTAACATTGATCCTCAGCTCTTCTGGCAACACAGCTGTGGTAATGAATCTGGTAGCCTAACACTGGTAAAAAGAGGAGAGACAGACTCTGTCCATCCATAACCCCAACATCTCTCATCCCCACGCTYACAACCAGCCTCAAACCACTAAGGTTTGAGTTATCTAGAGAAATCTCTCTTTTGCCTTACTCTCCTCCCTAACAGAACCCCATTGCTCATGGCAGAATGTCCAGTTCTCTCTCTATATAAAGCTTTCATGCTGCAACATTTTGTACCTCAGTGGGAGCAGGAACCTTATCTCACTGGGAAAGAGAAAGAATTCCTGCTCCCCACTAGGATGTCCAGCACTTGATATAAGCCTTGGAAGAGTCYAAAAGTCATCAAAAGCTCTGGTGATTTATATCCAGAAGGATGAAATTATTTTAGAGGATTCCCTCTGCCCTCTAAAGCTGGACTTAAGATTACCAAGGCGCCTGGATTTCTTGCTGGAGGTACGCAAACGATGGGACTCAGGAAGCTAAAATGTCTTAAAACATTTCTAAAATACTTCATAATGCCAGACACAATCATATCTTTAATAGTAACATATGACAGTATAAAGAGTTTACCAGTATGAATTGCAATTTGTTGCCTTATTCCTGCATGACAGGGTTACTATGTGGAGCTTGTTCCAACAACAAAGCTGATAAAGCCAGATGCCATCCCTGCCAGCACATACTGTATATCTAGGGCAACTTAGGGACCTGCTGATTGAAGGAAATCCTCCTCCTACCAAACACAAACTGGCAGCAGATATGCTTCATGGCATTCTTTCAGTCTTACAACTGTAACAGCTTCTGCAATCTTTGCAGGGGAAATGGATGAAAAGGAGCAGGAGATTGATTGTTGCTCCCCCTCTGGCCATATTACCAAAGGGAACAGCATAGTGAGGGACGYGTAGAAGCCTTTAGGAAAGGAGATAAGGGAATGGAGCGGAGAAACGTGAGCTTGTGTGATGTACTTCCCCAGCCTGCCCATGGGAATCTGAAAAAAGGTATCTGAACRCAGATCTTCATTAACAGGCCTGAGAGTTAGAGATGTTTGGCTTTCTGTCTGAGTCTTGCTACATGAAGTCACTCCTGTTTAGCAAGTGGTACTCATAATCAAGCCCTTTTTCTGGACTGAAACTGGCCTCCAGCAGGGAGGGCACAGCTTAGTAAGGACAGCATTAAAATGTACACACTGGGATGCAGGCAACACCAGTTACTATTAATGGAGGTTGTGGTGTGGACTAGCCAAGGTCAGTTCAAATCTGTCCAGTTTAAGCACCTTACTCCACAGGTCTGACTCAGACAACACTTCTGGAGAAGCATTTCAGTGGAGTCCACTTCCACGCAGAGTCTGTAGGGCTGCCTGTCAGGAGCAGAAATGCTGTTTGGAGAAGGGGAGATAACATCTGTCTTCAACTTTCCTTGTATAGCATTTTTTTTCCACCATTTTTAAAGCATCTATTTGGTATTTACTTAAAACACATACCCTTCATGCTCTGCAAAAACAGACCCACAAACTGACTGAAGCAGTGCTGGAAAAAGACATCCAGAACATGATGGGAAGGGGAGGGGAAAATATTAAAGGGAAGAAAACAGAAGGCAAAAAAATAGCCAGCCCAGCAAACGGCATTTAAGTCTTTCTCTTCATCTCTCATTCCCTTGTTCAGTCATTTCTGTCCTGCTTTGAGTGTGCTGTTTTTATCTTCCTCGCTCTCGTATAATAGCCCKGCTCCCCTAGCGAGTGTGCAGATGATGATTTGGCATTGTCCAGGACCATTATGCTGTCAGCTTTCAAAGAAAAAAAAAGCTTGTAAAAATCCTGTAGTCAGACAAAGGCAGAGCATGTGGCTCAGGACAGTTTGTACCACTGCCTGCTAATAACCTTTCTGAACAATAGCTTACACGGAAAGATCTTCCACAGAACATGAAATTCCTGTTTCAGCTTCACCTTCACTTACTCCTAATTACTGTTCCACATATGCATGCTACACATGCAAATCCTCTTTCAACCTCTTTTGTACAGAAATGAGGTGCATTTCTCTCTTCTAGTCCTTTTATAGTGCCATCCTCCATTACCCTTGCACAGTTCACCACGCACTCACTTGTATTCCCAGTTCAGCTCTGGATACACACACATTCATTCACATATGTGGTCTTCACCACTTGTGTCAATCTGGCTCCCATTCTGCTCTCAGATAGCTGGAGCTCAGCTTACCACATGCTATTTTTCTTTCTTCGCTTACTCAGGAATACAAATCTGAAAGAAAATGAAGATGCCTAAGAAAGCCATTTCTGTTACAGACCTAAGATAGGAACATCAGCTTTTTCCAAACCACAGAAAATCTGCAAGTTCTCTCTGGGACAACATTTCCCCAAAGAGGGGAACTGCCCCCCGTATCAATGGTTTGAGAAGATAATAGACACCTTCTGTTCCCAAGCCCCAGCAGTGCTGCGTCCATCACAGCCCTTTCTATACAGGCTACTTCTTCAGCTCAAGTTGTAAAGACTTGRGCCCCTAACAGAAGAACCACAGCAACCTATCTTATGCAATTTAAGACATTAGGATCCCCCCACTGTTTGCTCAGCCCCTCTGCTGGAGATTACTAGGTCATCACAGAGTCAAAAGGATTATGTGCTAGAGCATCAGCTGTCCCTGTTTATAGCACTGACCCACTGCTGATAGTRGTTTTGGGCTATGATGCTGAACTGTCAAACTGAGTTGCTGAAGTGTGGTCATGTYCTTTCTGACTGCTTGGCTATAAGAAAAGTCACTCCCTCACTTAAGGTATATATCCTGCTAGGGGCATCTCTGCTTTCCTTCTACAAGAGCCTGCAACACAGAGTAGCCAGTGCTGGAGACACCTTAGTTTGCAAGAAACACTGAAATGGCTAAATCTGACGAGTGCAGGCTGTYGTCTTTGAGACAGTCTTGAAACCAGTGGAAGATTTGGCAACATGCGAATGAGGCCATGAAGTTGGTATACACAATGGCACTGCAAAACCTGGAAAGGGGAATGGAAAGGGACTGGATGTGACCCTCGCTCTGTACTCACCTGAACCAAGGTCAACATGCTGCAACTCCAGAGACAGAAGCCTGGGCAAGTTCTGATCTCTGCTACACCTGTCTAATGCCAGATGTACACTACCACAATTGATGGTGTTAACTCTAGACTTACAGCCATCTCATAAAGGTCAGGATGTGGCCAAAAGGGTTTACAGTGAGATAAGCAAGAGCAAGCTCCAGGCTTTAAGGCTTTCAAGAGTGTATTTGCTGAGCTGGGGCTAGTTCCTGCTCACTGTCTGTCGATTTTAATGAAAGTGATATAGCTAAAGCCAGGGACAGAAAAGCTAYGTAGAATCCAAGGTTTTGTGAGTCTACTGAACAATAGCAACATGTTCTTACACTGCACTGGTGATGAAATCCACCTGGAAAACCAGGGTTGCCAGAAGGAGCTGCTGCTTTTAAGCTCCGAGGTCTATTCTGATGAGGGCTGTATCCTGCTGTCTATGCAATGATGCCTGTTCTGAATAATGCTACATTTTTATTGGATGACTAACATTTACCAGAGCTGGTGAAATTAAGACCCATTCCTACAGAGGCAAGAGCATAATTCAGACATCAAAATAAGCTGTACCTAAGATGCATATCAGGCACAAACTGGTTAAAAAATGGCCACGAGGTTAAAAACCTGGGTCAGTAGGATGGGTCTGGTGCTCCTTGTATGCACTGAAGGAATGGAAGTTACATATGGAGCTCAGGCTCAAGGCACTGGTTCTGCCCCTCTACTGCTGCAAACAGTTTAATCAGCCCTCAGAAATACCTTGTGTCCCAAAGTCCTTACATGCTGTGGAGCATGGTGGGAAGAGAAGAGGCAAAAGCTCCGTGGGCTGGAGTTGGTCACAGAGGCTAACATCAGCCCTTTGGGGTTGTTCTAGAGTATGTTGGCAACCAGGATAGACGGCCAAAATCCAAAAATAAAAAAAAAAAAAAAAAAAAAAAACAGCCTATGTAGGTCAGGATATGGCCAGACTGCACAGAGGGGCCAGGAACCCAGGTAGCTGTGGGGAATTGCAGTAACTGATATTCCTGCAGTTCYCATTATAGCTTCCTCCAGCCCATGCTTACCAGCCTTGAAATTAAGTAAGTTTGACTCACATGCACAGCCACTGAACGTTGCTTCAGTGAAGTGACACCCCATCAGCTTTTGAACACTCACACCTGCTTGTGTAGAGTTCACCATTGTATATGTAGCTTCTGGCTTAGACTCTCTATTCTTGTTTCTTCTCTTTTTTTTTTTCTTTTTCTCTCTTTATTTTTCCACTCTCTTCTCATGCTAAGATATCATGAGCAAAATGAAATCCTGACATATTTTCCAGCCCAAGACAGTTAGCAGTTTTAGCCTCCCTAAATAAATCATCCCATCCTTCTTTGGGAAACACAAATGCATTTCCCTGTGGTCCGTAACATCTGAAGTATCCTGTCATTAACTGAAGGAGTGCCTTCAAAGRGTGTGGTGTTGTCTCTAGATACTTCAGTAGGTGGTAGGAGCAGGGCCTAGATCAGCACAATATTTTGCTCAGTTAATGCCAGAGATTCAGTTTTCTCTAATTTGCAGTGCAGTAGTGCCCACTTGGAGAAGTTCATGGTTTTACCCAGCAGTGCAAGAAACGGGCTTTTTATGGAATATGAAATCTATTTTCTCCAAGCTGCCTTCATTTGGACTATGTTTTACAATAGGTGAAGATGCAGTAAGTGAATAAAGCACTACATTCATGCTCTCTGATGGACACATGATCCCAGCAGACTACATGCCTATCTCCCCTTGCCATTACTGTATATTTGTTGGCCTGTCAGCCTTAAAGCTGGAAAGGCCTGAGAACCTAGATTTTCCCTAGATCTTTCCCCCTGCTGTTCTGGAGAAAGAAGAGGAAGCTAACATACGAGTAGGGGCAAGACGAGGGACAAACGTCAGCTTTGGCACCTGTAAAGCCTAGATAACAGGAAAACTGAGTGAGGAGCTTGGACTCAGTTGAACTGCAAATGCAGCAGTGCAGCCAACACAGACTGGCTGCAAGAGAGCATGTACTAACTTCACGGCAATACTAGACAGCAGGGGTGGCAAAGTGCTTATTGAATTCATTCTCTTGATGTTCAGGAAGATGGGGGGGGGGGAGGAATTGAGGCAAGCAGTGACTAAGGTCACTTGTCAAAGCCAGACAAAGCTACGAATAAGATCCAGATCCCCATTCTGACATTGTTCCCTTAGTCTCTTTTACCCTTAAGCAGAACACCAAGATCTTCTTCATGCAGGGGGTGTGGTAGGGTAGGGAAATCATGTTAGAGACAAAAACAAACAAACAAACAAACAAAAAACCCTCCTGGAGTTATGGAGAGAAACTCTGAGAATGCAAATTTGCATTTTTACCCTCCATTTAAAACAAAAGTTAAACTAACTTCCTTTTTTTTTTTTTTTTTAACAGGGAGGAGAGTCTGCTTCAAGAGTGATGGAGATGATAGTCTGTACAGAAGACCCTTGTTTTGGAGAGAGCCTGAGACTCCTCTCCAGCTCCTTTCTGGTTAAATAACCTTTCTCCCTTTCTCATATGACGCATTCCCAGYAGGCATCACTCTGCTTAGTTTGAAGGGAGCCACAGCAATTTATTCCAGCTGGGAATTTCACACACTGTATTAATGTGTTTCCCTGGAGATGCTGCTTACTACACGACCTCCTAGACCAGCTGCTCTGCTCTGCTCTGTCTGCCACAGGATCTCAGTAGCCCCATAACTTCCTATATGCTGGTGAATGAGCTGAGACTTCTGCTTTGCCTGAGCTAACTTCGCTGATCACTTTGGGTTCATACTTACTTACTGTATCCCCTCAGCTGAAACAGGTTGTTTACATCTACAGGCCTTTCGGCTGTCTGCCTGCCTGCTTTCATGCTTCCCAGACACCTCTCTCACACATCAGATAGCACTAGCTGTCCAGACAGCACAACACAGACAGACAAGCTCCCACTCTTTATTTCCAACCCCAACTTCTCTCATCTGCTTTCTCCCCTGAGTATGCTTTCACATGCTGAAATGTGAGATCTCATTGATGGGAGGAAGTTGGCCTGCCGGATCTGCTCGATAGACAAGTAGTCTGATRTTACTGTGGGGAACGAATGCTTCCTCCCTCTCTCCCCAAAACACAAAGAGAACCTCTTCTCTAAAAGTCAGACATGGGTTCAAATTGTCAGGTCTTCCCCAACACCAATGTAAGAACACCAATGCAAGAAAAGAGGATAAAATACAAGAAGAGGAATCAATGGTGTTGAAGGCTCATTTTAAAAGAAAAGTCCAGTCCAGCATCTCAGTGATGAAACCTCAAAGGGCGTTAAAATCAGGTTATGGTGAAGTAGCAGTAGGGGAAATGGTATAAAAAAAATCCTCTTTGTAGGAATAATAGATAACATTTGGCCAAAGTTCAGGGAAGGAATGTTGCGGGGGTTGTAGTGTGAGTTCACGTGAGTATACTCTAGGCAGTTTGTCAGACCTCAGGTCTTTTCACYTGCTTAACCTTAGGTCTGTGGCTACTTTGGCAGGGATGTAGATCATTCAGTAGGAATGTCCTGTGGACCACAGGCAATAATGCCAGATCAGCCCCTTGTGCAAGCCTCACAAGTTGAGCAGGCATTATAAGGCACACTGACTTCAGTGCAGCTGTGTTGTGGTGAACTTATGAGCCAAGTGTGCATATAAAGGTTGCAACTAGATCTGATCTCCCATGAGAGAGAGAGCATGGGAGCGAGATTTTTTTTTTCTTGCTGCTTCTTCATGGATATCCTTGAAATAGATGCAAATTTTTTGTAATAAAAAGCAGAAAACTGGGTTCGCCAGAAATCTCTATACTGTATTTTCAACAATGAGTATTGTGCACCCATAATGTATTTATATTGGCAGAGTCTAGCCAAGAGCTGGCGTTCCAGTGAAGGTAAGTGTATAACATGGAGGGTGAGAGCATGGGAACAGAATATAGGACTTCTTGTAATTAAAACAGCAATGACACATCAATACACTGGATCAATATCTCACTCACATTTTGAAGGTTTTCTTCATTATCATACTGACTGCAGCTTTCAAGACGTGCAGTCTTAATAAGGTGCTACAAGCCTGCACCAGCACTGATCTCAAGAGCGCTTTTCTCACCACTGACCCTCAGCCTCAGCCTAGTCAGRAGGGGGGACTGGTGCTGTGATGGAGTGCTGTGCAACTGCCTCCAGCATCAACCACACTAAGTCACGGGACATTGTGACACACTGACGTGGCAAATGCACAGAAAYCTTCCTTCCCAGACAGCATTTTACAAGCAGGGAAAGGAAACAACATCATCAACATTCATTGTCACTGGGGCTGTGCATGAGGCAACCTGAGCTAAAAAGGAACAGGATCTTGCCAGAGATAAGGGCCAAAATKACCCTTCTGCTTTGTCTAGTAGCTTGCTGCTAAGATTGTCTGCTGCTGCAAGTCAAGGTCTTGTCTTGGATCCCAACCAAACAGACATACCCATTTTTGCCTGTGTTATGACCTGAACTTGATGATCAAGTAATCTCTGATACATTGTKCATGAAAACAGAGGTGACTCTTAAAAAAAATAATCTGCTCTTGAAGAACAGGATGCTGTTTATGAGAGTAGCACACTTCTTGCAGAGATGGTGGGGGGCTTCTGACTCCTCAACATGGCATTGAGAAGTGAGGAGGCTGTCTCTGAGGTGAAAAATTCTGGATTTTCTGAACATCTGTCAATAACACTCACTGCAGTCTAAGTCCTTTCTTGTAAAAGCAAAGTGATTTTAGTTGCATTGTGAAGGCCACGTTCCCAAGTAGGGGTATAGTTACATCCCCTTGAATTTCAGCAGTTCCTTAAAAACCAGCTTACATTTGGAYGTGATGCACAATGCTGAAGACAAACAGTTGCTGTGTCAAACCATGGAAACGGGACACGAATAGCTTCTTTGATGCCTTGCCACTGTCAGCCAGATGCCAGAGCCTAGACTGAAAATTATGAGTCAGTTCCTCAAATGGAGTGAAATGACGGTGCTCCAAGTCAGCACTGATTTACATTAGCCAAAATCTGGCCTGCTGATCTCAAACTGGATCAAATTATGGGAGTTTCTGGACTCTCTAACACCCTTCTCAATCTATGCATGTGAATGAGAAACAGCATGCTCACAAATATGTCAGCTCTTGGATACACACAGATGCATGGACATCTGGCTGCTGAAAGTTTGGGGGATGTAGAACTTGTGGCAATGGGAAGAAATCCATTATCTGATTAAAAGGTTAGGTATGGTAGGAGGAAAAGTACTTGCAGTGAGCCTGTAGAACAGAGGCCTCTACAGGGAGGGCGCAAAAAGCTCATCATTCGCCAGTTTTTGTTAGTCAGTTTTGATATAATTTTGCTTGAGTGTGCCTAATTCTTGCAGAAGTGAGAGGCTGACAACAGCAGCTTGAGCTGCACGTAACAGGAGCAGGTGCCACACAAGCTTCTCTAAAACCTCCATTAATGCTACTCCCTCTTCCCTGCTGCTCTTCCAGCCCTGGGCTCCCAGCGCCAGATCTGTCCCAGCCCCTCAGCCTTACTCCATCACTGCCTAATCACCTGCCACACTGAGGTGTTCAATGCTCTACTTGCAGCTGCCACTTCTCTGCCAAACCAGGATTCTTATTTCCTGGGCAATAGATGGAGAGTCTCCATCTGATTAMAGAGGCCTAAGCTTCCCAAGGGTGAGTTTGTTTTGCATAGTTGTCACCTCTCCACTTGGTCTTGCTTCYTGCTTAGCACTTAGTGCTTAGATAAAGTTTGTGTGTATAGCAAGCAGCTGCTGAAAGAGAAAGAGTTAAGAATCATTTAAATCATTAGGTTTTCATCAGATCTTATTCTGCCTCTGGAGTGCCCTGGAAGCATCTGTTAATAAAGGGGCGGGGGAATAAAACCCCTCTCCCTCGTGTTGAGATATCTTTTTCTATCCAGCTGCACCCAGAATGAAAGAGCTATCAAAGAAAGCTTCCCTATTAGCCATCAATTCAGAGCAACTTCAATCAGTCAGTTCTGCTGGAGCCTGGGGGAATATCTCCCCGGCAGCCTCCTACACGCTGCACTTGAGTGCTCAGAAAGAGCCACATTAAACCTGCCTGCCATCAATCCGTGGGCCTCCTTCTCTGTAACTTAATGAGGTGAGCTGGTTGGCATCACTGACAGGGAGCTGAGGAGTTAAAATGAAAGCAGGAGCAGGAGTCATGCTGACTAGAAAGGTCTGCATGCACAAGGGAAGCAGCTAAGCAACAGGCCCTCTGCTAACGACYTCTCTCCAAGACTGAGGGTGTTTCTGAGCTGCAGCAGATCCCGGGGAAGCTGAGAGAGCCTGAGAGAAGCAGCTAAGAGGGGCGAGCCCCGGGCTTCCCCTTTTACCAGGCTGGCAATCCCCATCCGTATTGCCTGTCCTCCTCAGCCCTGTCTGGAGAACCAGGATGRGGAGCGATGACATTCCCCCTTGCCCCTGCAACATGACCGCTTCTAAAGCCCTTCCCTGTTGCTTACWGTCACATGGTGAACCTGGTGACTGCATTTGCCAAGGAGAGGCCATTCCTGTTATCTGCTGCTCTAATGAGGGGGCAGGTGACTGTCTCTTCACATATGTTACTTCCACAGCTGACACAAATCTTCCCTGTTTGTCATGCAGCTGGAGGATGGCTGAGCCACATAAAACTGAACAGAAAAACTATGCATTTCCTACCCATTTTTAAAGACATGGCTTGTGACCCAGGGCTTCTTTTGGGCCTTACCACCGACTGGGATGAGAGGGACAAAACTAACAGCAACCTCCGCATACCACCAGTATCTGACTGGCTTTAGATCTAAGTCCAAATAAAGAACTTGACCTGCCCATCATCTATCCTAATGGCTCCTAAGGAACCTTTCTTTGTTAGACCTAAATAGCCAGTTATTCAAGTACAACTTCATTGCTCAGTTTGTTTCTTCTCTCCTTTGCCACCTACTAGATAATTTTATTTTTTCCTCACTTTCTGGGAAGGAGTGGCTATTGCTAAAGGGAATATTCCTAAGAAAAGAGTACATCCCCTTTAAGCTTGAGAGMCACTTGAAAATTGCTCTTCCCCTGTATCAGAAACTCTGGATCCAAGTGGGGGGAGTGTGGTTAGGTGAAGATGGGAGATACAGGTGGATKGTTGACCAACAAGATTTGCTCAGACCTGCTTTGTGGAGTAGGCCTAGTGCAAATCCAGAATAGAATGGGAAAGTAAGAAGAAGTCACAAGGCCACGTCTGATGCAGTATCTCTGTCCTTCCTGGATCAGGAGGTTTCTCCTTTAAGATAAAAAGTAAGCTGCAGTAGGTGAAACTGATTTCAAGGYATTCTTCTTGATAAAGGCTTGAACAGAATAGCTGTTGAGATCTTTATYCAAAGGAAGGTGCTATGTATGGCCWCCTCTACAAGCACAGCAAAATATTTTCCCTGATCCTTTTACAATCTGAGTGCTCAAGAAGAAYGAGGAGTTCAGAATGGCAAGCAGGCGAGGGCTTGATTTGATGGTTGGTGGTCATATGCCCCAAATGAGGCTAAGATCTCTTGTTCAGCAAGTCTCACAGTCTTGTCATAAACACTTCTATCATCTCTATGCTTGCTTGGAAGTAACTGCCCTTCTTCAGTCTGCTTCTTTCTTCCAGGTGGGGAAACATCTCAGTGAGACTGTAAGAAATTGCATGAGTGGGGAAGAGCATGCAGAAATAAGCCATRTCAGTGTGTTACTAGCAAAGCAGTACATGGTGTCTCACATATCTCTCTCCTCTGAACTTGTGTGTGCACAAAAAGACAGCAGAAGGGAGGTGACAGTATTGACCCTGCAATCTGTTCAGCAAACATGAATGGATCCACTCCTTCCTACTGAGTCTTTGATGCTGCTGGAAGAGTTCTTTTATCAACGATATCAAAGGATATCAAGAGATCAGCATAGAGCCCTGACTTCCATCCATGCCCAGAAGCAAGTCACCCACCAAGAACATGTCTCTGCCATAACCTTGTCTCAACCAGACCAGGCAGGGATACAGACTGTGGAGTTTAAGCATTACCACACTTTTCTCATTGCTTACCTTTCTCTAGCCTATTGCTCTGGAAAGGCAGGCTAGGAATAGGTGATGTTAAAGAAAGGAGCCCAGAGCCAACTGATCCAAAGCGTGCAGCTCAGGCACTGACAAGAAACTCTGCTCTTTCACCTCACATTTTCTGCAAACGGGGTAGCTACACAAATTTAGGTTTGTCCTCCATAAACAAGATGGAGCAAAGATAGCAAGCCTACTGCATGCACTGGCCAGAGAATGCAACTGCATATAGGTCCTTTTGCCATCCAAGAAAGGAAGCACTTCCCATAAACATGTATGTAAAACCCAACCTAGAAGGTACACTTGTCACAGTGGTCTCAGACAAGCCAATATGWCTCATGTGTAAGCAGTTTGGTGAGCCAGAGGGTCACTTAATGTGGATGCAGCAACATGAAAGCGCTTAAGGTACCTGTGCAGAATCTACTCTGTTCTGCGGCTGGTTCCTACCCTGGGCATAACAACAAGAGTTTCCAGGCACTTTACTCAGATTGTCTGCTGACGGGAACTCCTCCTCAGTACCACAATTCAGGGACAACGAGAGTAGGTGTGCTTCTATAAAAGTACTGGCCAAAAGCCTCAGGGACTGCCCTTGCCTCAGCTAGGCATACTTTCACTTTCCTCTTCCCTTCTTGTTCTACCTACTCAGGGTCTGAGAGCGTTCTCACTATTAACTCTTTTCACAACATTGTTCTTGCTTTTTCTCCACTGTATCTCTGAAGATGGCAGCCTGAAAGGAGGGAAAAGATTTTAAAAAGAGTGAACAGTAGCAGGAAGGTGCCTACCGCACAAGTACAGATATGTTTGTAAATGCTATATTCTACAGAAGACATTTCCTATCCTCCCTGGTGGCAGCTTCATTTCTCTACTTGCTAAAGGGGCTTTATCACTCAACATGCATCAAGTGAGTAAGAAGAAAAGGTTAAAAAGTAATTTTACCACTGCTAAAGTCCACAGAGCAAAAGAAATATAATAGATACTCTAGCCTCTCCTGTTACAGCCCTATACATCTTTCACTGTCCATGAGATCTTCAAGGTCTTGTAGTCATGAAAATAATTATATCGCTGCTGCCTACAACTTATTGCTGGTGCATTTCACTTGGCATGCATGTGTATGCCTGTCAGAGAGTATCTCTATGCTCACACATTCATTTACATGCATCAGTTTGTTTTGCACTACAGTTCAAGTGCCCATTTTTGCATGGGCTTCTCAGTGTGTATAGATTTCTGTCTAAGATATGTAATATGACTCATTCAAATCTGTAATAACAGACAACCTACTCTAGTGTCAGGTAGGGTAGATAGACACATTGATTTCTGTATCATTTGTATAGTTTATCTGACATTCAGATGGTTCTATTAAGGGTATTAGGTCTGGTCTACAAATAATTTGGGTACCAATATATAGTCTGGTTAAAAATAGGAGGCTCTGGTCAGACATCTCTCACTCTAGACATAATACCTGAGACTTTACCCTTTCCCTATGCTAAATGTTACTTCTAARCTGAAGATTATTGCTCCCACTGATCATGCAAGCACCTCTTATTCCACTTAAGGCAAAAAGTCAACAACAGCTTTAGCAAACTTAGCTGACTTTACACTGAAACAGATGAGGGATGTTTCATACTATCCCTTCTCTCTATACAGCCCTGGGAATAGCAATCTGCAGCAGGGAGATGGTTAAAGGAAGAAAGGAAGGAAGGAAGGAAAGAAGAAAAGAAGGAAGGAAAGAAGGAAGGAAGGAAGGAAGAAAAAGGAAAAAAGAAAGAGAGGGCAGTACTTTTGGACTACACACTTATAAAGTTAATACCTGGAATATAAATATATGTATATACTGGAGTAGTCTATTCTTGTTCCTGTACAGATGTGCTGCTATAAAACACTGCTGAACTGCTTTAATAAACATTGTTTAATAAACATCAGGTGATGTTGCACTGCTTTAACTATACCTATGCAGTTGAAGTAGCACAACTTTGTGTTGATACAGCCTTAACTAATGAAGGCATTTACAACTGATGTAAAGGCTCAGTCCACACTGCTTTATATCTCTCCATCTCTTTAATCCTGTGATCTCAAAGCAGAAGACAAATGCAACAAATAAACCTTCCCAACATGCACCAATGCACGTGAGGTAGGTATTAGAGCTGGTTTAATTTCCACAGCAAAGAACTTGCATGAATAATGAATCCTTTTATTCTGCTCATGAATTATCTGTGAGCCGGCTGTGAGCTTTATGAACACGTCTGCTACTCAAAAAATTTTAATGAACAGTTAACGTTAACAAATGGCAYCGTACTGGATTACACTGAAACACTTTGCTCCAGCAATTTGAGGTGTGTGACTGSTGACCTAGGTCATATGACAGCATTTAGCCTCCCTGATGGAAGTAATGGGAACCTCATTAATGGGGATGATCACAAATGGAGAATATTCATTCACACATGAGCAACTGCTTCCAACCTGCATTTGGACACGTGAGCAAAGAGCAATCACATCCCACCCTTAGCAAGAGAAAAATCTTATATACTTTATATATATGCTTTGTCCTCTTTCTCCATGGAGTTACATCAGAAATAGTAGAGCTTTCATTTCAGGGTGTTTGCACCAGGACAGAAAGCTGTGTGTTCCAGCGCTAAAAACAGGGAATAAAAAGGGACATGAAGAGYGGCAATTAGCTGTTTAAGATGTTCTCAGCTGTCTTTGAACAGCAATCCAATCTCTACCTCCAATTTTTAGCAAGTATCTTTATCCTTGTTTTCTAGATAGTATAAGTGGCACACAGGGAACAGGARTAACTTTCCAGGGTCACATGTTCAGAACAACTATTTAACTCCCCATCTACCTTATATTATGTCTCCACTGAAAAGGTAAGGAGCCTCTGTTTGCTGAACTGAGCTAGAAATCTCAGCTGAATAAGTTCTCTAAGGGGATTTTTTTTGCCCAAAATGGTGAAGAAAGAGCTTGAGATTAGTCCATTTCCTTCTAGCTAGGTGCTTCTTTCTCRTGTTGAACGTGAAATCAAGAAGCATCTAGGGATGTAAAATCATCATAAGAGAAACCAGTCCCCAAGTTTTCAAATCTCTTAGAAAATCTGTGCTTGAAATCATTGGCTGTATTCAAGTTCAGGACCAGTTTTTAGGTTCACAGCAGGTCACCATACCCAAGGCATATGTTAAATAAATTAACCTACTGCAACCCAGAGAGAGGAAAAAAGAAAAGAGAGAGAGAGAGATCCTCAACTGACATGTAATGTGAAGTCCTGGAATACCAAAATCAGCTCTTCTAAAAGCTGGATTTTACTCTGCTTGAACAAAAGCTATGCAGACTTGGAGGTGTTTACTGAAAATGAGATAGACAGCTAGCAGAACCGAGCCTATCAGAACCATTTTGGCACAAGGGAATGGAGCCATTTTCTTTAAATCTAAGTCTATGACTATGTCATTATGCCCATCCACCCTTCTCTCACTCCACAGCAATCAGAACCAAGCTRTCTCTTTGAGTCAGCACATCAGCACTCCCCCTTTCCAACTAGAAACGGTTTTGCCTGAGGGCAGTGGAAAATACACAAGGGCAGCAACAGTCTCTGYCCATGGCAGATATCACCTTATATTTTATCCTCATCACATGGCTCTATTTAATTTCCCAGAGCAGTGGACAGACTCAATGGGAATCAGAGATGCCYTTTCCAGAAAAGTGCAGCTTTGTATATCTTTGGGGCTAGATCCCAAATGCAGAAGCGGCCTTCCACCTAGACAGAAAACTCCTGTTTCTCTGGGCTCTCCATCCGGATGAGGGAATATGCTGAGCCGAGGCAGTCCTCRACCACACCAGTGGTTAACCAGCAGTTGGTGGGAACTCTCATGGATGTAAAACTYCTATGGCAAAATTTCAGTCACTGGAGATCTAGCTGCTGGGACAGGCTGATGCAACTCCAGGTCATATCTTGCCTGCAAGGTGAATTCCTCCACTAACTTCAGTATATTTAACTCACCATTGATCAGGTCATGTTGATTTTTATGAAAATATAGCTGTACCAAAAGTACCAAATTCAAATGAGAATTAACTCCCTTCCTCCTACTCCCCCCCCCCAAAAAAAAAAAAAAAAATCCAAGGACAGAAGCTAGTACTAAAAAGCCTCACTGTGTGAAATACAACTCACATCCACATCATTCTGGTCATTTCTGAGACTGGCCAAGTGCTTCAGCCAGTAAACGATCTGACACTGTGGAGCACTAGAAATGAATGTTTTAATGTGGACTAGATTTAGATGGAGAAATCCAAATATAGATTTGTTTAATACTTAAATATGCCTCCTTAGTTTAAAAGAAGTGTCTTTTACCATTGTATTTCATCCAAATTCATGTCCTCCACCTTGCCACCTCATTTGTCCTTGGATGACCTTGATATTACTTTTTCACAAATTAAGCTCAGATTGAATTTCCAGGTCTCCATCCTCTCATCCTAACTAAACAAGTATATTCTCAGAAGGAACAAGAGCATGAGCAATTTCCCAGGAACACTGAGACTAAATGCATGGAAAATGAATCTTTTCTGTTTTTCAGTAAATTAATCACAGGATCTTTTATTTTCCAGTCCCACCATTTCCTCTATGAGGAATAACTCAAAACTCATGYATTCAGCAGATAGGCAAAGCTATTAGGAACTCAGTTTGATTCAGTACATAGCTATGCCAATGTCAGGATACTGCAATTCCAGCGTCAGAACTCCTGGAGAGTGAGACCCATAACTAATGCAAAAATGAATAGATACCTGCTTTCCTGCTTCCTACACCCTGCCGTCTCCAAGCAATTACTTATGTGCCAGCATCACTGTAAATCTGTGCTTCAGTATAGTAAAAGCAACTGAAGTTATACAGCAATTTAAATATAGACACACTTATTAATACCTGCACTTAAAATGAGGGGACACTTGGGTCTGCTTTGTTCAAGTGATTAAGTCATTTGCAGGGCATTCTAGTCAACAGGAAGGTGTCCCTCTGACTGACAGGTCACTTAGGCTTTCAATTCATCCCAGAAGAGTACTAATGTGCTTTAACTGTTCCTTGGAATATCAYACTCCTCTGCCATGCAAAAAGGCAGTAACTAACATTTTATTTTTCCCTTTGTGAGGCTGGTGCTTTGACATGGAGTCAAGGTCTCTCCTCCAAAATTCCTACCAGTTTAGAGAAGACTTTCACATGAATTATGCTGGACTTTGGTGAAGATCTAGGAAGACCTTTTATTTGGTTCTAGTTACCTCCCCTAATGGACATGCAACAGGAAGCTCACACTTAGAAACAACTCAAGAGCATCAGGTAAATTCTTCCTTGGACACATGAATAAATACTTTCGGTGTCTTATTGGCTGGTTTATATACCTGTGTGGCTCTCTTCTTGCCACATCAGGACACTCACTATCTGTAATTATCCTTCACAATAAAGTAAAGAGGTACTTCTATAACTTTCAGATGCTTTCATAACTTTCAGATAACTTTTCAGGTGCTTTCAGATGAGGAAYGGAGGCAGACAAAGATAGAAAATTATATTCAGTCCAAGTACCAAGGCACCTAATGTGGGCTAAGGGTATGCCGTGGCACCTGGGTTCACAAAAGCAGTGAGTAAATCAGAATTTCTATTTTCCAGGGTTGTCAGAGCCTGGTTTCCTCTACTGTCAGCAGGAAATGCCRTTGCCACAATCCACACACAGCCAAAGTGTGTTGCACGTACAGTGATTTAACAATACACAGCYGACAGAACGGAGCAAGGGAGTTCATGGTTTTAAGTGAGTCATGTTACCTAACAGATAGAAGTCTCCTCGTGACATGAAACACTGTTTAACCTTCCCATGTTAGCACAATGCTTTAAAAAGTGTTTTATTTTATTACAATATTGACAGTCTCCTGCTTTGAAAAGTCTTGTATGCTTTGGTGAAGGGAGACTTAGAAGCTGTAGGAACACAGCTATTATCGGTGTATTTGGCCCTTTCTCTTGACAGGAACTGGTCAGTTCACCCCCCATCACAGTAAGTGTATTTGCAGAGTTATCTGCTGAGATAGTGGACATGATTCTTAGAGCAATGGGTTAAAGATTCAAAGGCAATTTCTGAAATGTAAACTTGTAATGGCTGCAGTACAGTGCGGTGATGTAAAATCAATGTAGATGTGAGCTCTAGCACAAAGGTAATGGGGAGGCAAAGATATAAATAAGAAAAACTGAGTGAAAAAAGGGCTGGTAATAGAGGAAAGTGCAGAGTGAACATAAGATGCTGTCATTCRGATAAATAATGCTTGGCACTTGCACAAGGTTTTTCAGACATACAGCCCTAACTGCTCTGAAAGATAAACTAATACCATTTTATGGTTGAGGAAACTGAGGCACAGAGAAGGGAAGCAGTTAACACAGGGTTACATATTCCATATTAGATGCAAAAGCAGACTTAAGTTTCTCAGCTTCACTAAGTTCCACTGTGCTGTGTTAAAATGATTTGTTCACCATTTCTGCAGTCTTTCTTCAGATATATGTTGCTGCCTAACAATATACTGACTTTGCTGTTAAGGCATGGGTTTTGTCAGTCAGGAAGGCTATGTCTGTATTAAGGGGCTCCTTCCCTACACTCTACTTTCTCTTTATTATCATCATTTAGATGGAGCCAGTAAAGTATATTTCCTAGTTCAATACCCGGTACCTTTGCATAAGACAAGTGTCACAGCTGAATGCACACTGGAGGGGTTTAGATATGTATTYGAAAGAGGTAACATATAGAAGTAAACTAAAATGTCTTTTTCTGTCCTTTAGCATTTGTAAAGCCATTTCATTTCCAGAATTGCTGCAGCTTCTCAGATAGGAAGGATATACACGGAGCTTTATTGCCCTTGTTGTCCTTCTCTACGGCCAGACAAAATATTCCAACTGAAGGGTRTTCCTCCTGAATAAACTATTTTTTTCCAGCAAATTTACTATTCAAATGATATTTTTCCACAAGGAAAATGATTTYAGTATAAAATTTTGTTTCAAGTTCAAATATATATCTATTTTAAAAAATGGAAATGTCTCAACTTTGTTTTTCTCTTTTGCCTTTTGTCCATTTCTCCCCTTCTAAATGATGCTAAATGAATATATAGCTATTTGCTCTTGTGCCTTTCCTATTTCTTCCCTTTTTGTTCTACTCTAACTTTTTCAACTTCTGAAGTTGTTGTATAGTAAATGGATGGTTATTGGCTCATTCAAAACTGGAGATGTTTCCAAAAATTACAAAGTGGAAAGTGTAAATACACATACAAATGAAATATGTATGGCATTATAATTTTATCACTTTCAGTGGTAAGGAATAAAAAAGATGTATAGAAAATTAGAATTGGAAAATAAATTCTTCAAAAGCCTTTTTAAGGTATTATAAAATCAAAGAATCCACTCTGTTCTTAATTCTGAAAAACAGAAGTAACTTCCAAGAAAAAATAATCTTATTAAAAAAAAAAATCACCTCTACTATTTCTCTTAACCTAAAACAGGGACACCACTTATTTGTCATCATGTATTGTTTCTGTTTTCCGCTTGCTGGCAGTCTGCTCTAAGTCCCTCTCGGGATCATTCTTCTCTTTCAAAGTTAGGTGAGTGTTCCTATCTTGGTTCTCTTGGTATCTAATCTATTATTACTGGACAGAAGATTTAATTTTTTTCTCTCAGCATCTGTCAAAAGCATCTTTTTTTCCAAAGCCACTGTCCTCTTTTTTCCAATCAATCAATCTCATCAATCTCATTCATTATCTAAACAATCAACAAATAATGCTGATGACTTCCCAGTGGATGTAGTGGTAGAAGTCCAAGTGAAGAGAAAAAATTGTCTGCTTGAATATAAACTTCCATATAAAGTAGAGTTTTACTTGCTCTAGCAAGTTGTTTTTCGAACCTGAAAGGAATGTGACCTTTTAAAAGTGGTGCTCTGCTCCAAAAACTTCAAGGGTCTTTCTAATGCTGTTCCATCTTTTGGTGCCCATGTAAGGTTTTGATTGATTACTCACTCAYATAATTCTCAAACAGCAGCTCTGCTAACACTGAGAATTGTTTCATATCATCATTTTCTCCCACGATTCTTGGGACAGGACTCTAAAGTAAGTTTCTGAACAGTCTGGAGACCGTTCAAATGTTCTTCCTGTATGTTCAAATGTTCTTACTATAATATCTGTAGTTGGGGCGGGGGGAACATCCTCAAATGAAAATATTGGCAAGCATTTCATATAAAAATGTTCAAAATGTTCTTACTATAATATCTGTAGCTAGGGCAGGAGGAATATCCTCAAATGAAAATACTGGTAAGCATTTCATATCAACTTCATTTAGCACTGTTCGTCACTATRCAGTCATAGAAATCTCTATTTGTAGGATGCAGAATGTAAATCTCAGTTTCATAAATATTATTCTAAATCAGAGCATATATCTCAACTATTTTCYTCCTTTTTATGTGACTGATATAGTTAGATCATCTCTGGTCCATAAATAATTTATCATACTTCTTACTACTCAGACATCTCCCTCGAAGTCAGAAGAAGGTCTGGGACACAGGGAATATATACATTCAACAGCTGTTCTCCAGGTTGTTGGTATGGTAACATGCATCTCCAGGATCATCTTTTCCTTTCAAGCTCATTTGTCTAACATGACAAACCTATCCTAAATCCCAAATATAATGAGCTTGGAGTCTTCAAAAATTATTTTCCAAATTTGCCAATAACCCTTCAAGATTCCAGATTAGCTTAACATACAAATTGCATTGTCATACACTGGAAGCAATTATGAAATAAGACCTGAGATGTGAACCTGCTTAAGTCAAATAATCTTATGTATTAAAGGCACCGCTGTACAGCTGGGCTTATCCAGAGTCATTTGCTTCAGTGCCTTAACTCTTTGTCCAGTTAGACTCTCTTAAGGCTTAAATTACTTGCATAAACTCCAGCCACGCTCCATCCCATGAGGTCTACAGCACACTCACCAAATCCCAGGACAAACAGTAAGTACTAATGCACCTCTGTACTGGCTGCAGCGAGACTATTCACATGCTTCAAATGCAGCAACCTCTGCCATGCTGGACAGAGCTTTTCAAGCATAAAAGGATAGTCATGAGCTTCCACTGATTTCTTTTCTGTTGTTCATAGTGCTTCTGAGGCAGTTATATTTAGAAAGGAGAACACACAGAGTAAGTGGGGCTTATATAAGAGCACAGTTTCCAGTAAAGCTTCTGCTTCTTCTGTATCACTTGGGCTATACGATAAAAGCACCTCTTGTCTGAAGAACTCTACAGGCTGAAGGAAGATGGAGAACCACAGTCGCTGTTTACAGAGGCACCAGCAGAGGAAAAAGCTTGCGGGACAGACTCCTCCATTTTGGACACAGCTGAGAATAGCATCAGAAATAATGACTCCCTGTCTCATGGGCTCACAACCAGACAGCACACTATTGTAAACYACACTGGGATCCTCTGGTGACAAATAATGAGTAGGCACAAAATCAGTAGCAAACCCTKACAGCAGTAATTTCTATCCAGTGAGATGATGTCAGGCCATTTGCTTGCCTTCTGCTGATGATCCACCCAAAAATCAGACAGATAAAGCCAGGAACTCTCCTCAGAGGATGAGGCATATCAAAGTTCTCCCTTTCTCCCTCTACTCATACAAAGTCTTTTCACCTGTTCCCTTCTTGACTAGGCTCTCAATTTTTTGTGCTTAAAATATTTTCTTGTGCCATGGCTCATCATTGGCTTTTCAGGGCATAGCACACATCCAGCTGCATTTACTTTTCTAATGCCTATTTTATTGTTTGTAACAGAGCCCTAAAGTTAGCATACATCAATGTACAAAGTCATAAACTCAATAAATGAACACATTAATGCAGTCCAAAAAACAACTAGACGTCRCAATCCTTTGGAGTGTTTCCTCCCTGGCCCCATTTTGTGCCTGCTTATACACCCCTTGAGGCTTGTAAACATTACATGAAGTTTTCTCTTTGCTAGATGTGAAACTCCTCAGAGCTGGGACCTCCTAATCCCACATATTTGCAGTGCTTTGTATTCTTTCTCCATGGAGTTGCATCAGAAATGGTAAAATCTAGCAGCTTCTATTTCAGGGCGTTTGCACTGAGGCAGAAAGTTATGTATTCCTGGGGACTGCCTGCTCCTTCCTCTCTCCTTACTTCATTCCCATTTTCAAATTCAAGCCCTTTTCCTGAGCAGGCAGAATGTACGAGGGTGCTTTGCTCCCCTCTGAGACCAGGCAGAGGAAGCTGTCTGCACTTTAGCAGTCACTGAATACAAATACTTTCCTTGGGTGAAGTGGCTCCTCTCCAGCCCTTGAATTTGACAATGATGTCCTAAGTGCAGCAAAGTTATTCTGCTTCTCTCACCTAAGACGCTCGAATCACGAGTATTTCAGTGGGGGAAAGGCAAGCCAGTTAGAACTAGTTTGGAAGAAAGATAAATGACAGCCCATCTCCAGAACTCAATCTGAGCAGTTTGTGAGTTTGAGGGAAAGCTCTGATTGTATTTTACCTCATCAGTTTTCCTCCCCCTGCTTCTCCACCCCCTCTCCAGGCTGTGTGAAGCTGTACATGGAAAGGAAATTTGGTATAGGAGGGGAGGAAGCCATGCACTTTAGACTCCAGATTCAGTGGAGCCCCTTGAGAGGGAAGCAGTGCTCAGGCACTCCTTAAGGACTGGGTAGAGCCCATGGAAAAAGGCATCTGCACCCCTCTGAAACACTGGCTGTCTTTCCAATGGGTCTTGAAGGCTTTATGCAGGAATTACCATGCCTGAGTCTCAGGACTGCACTGACTTGGTTAAAATAAAACTAAATGATCCCTTCTGGTCTTAAAATTTAGCTACAATAAGATCTTATCATACGCCTCTTTTTCTCTTAATGTAAGGAATATTTCTTCCCAAAGTCTAGCTACTTTCTTTTCAGTTCAATACAGCCAGCTTTCTCTTCTGCAAAAATTCAGAGGTCATTTCTTTTCTCTGAGATTTTTGTTACTCACTCTTTAAGCCAGAGGAAAAGAAAGTGGCTGTCTTAAAAGCTGTTCTCACTGACTAGAAGACAGCTATTCTAGGTGCCTTGCAAGAATGGCTCCCAGCTTTTTGGGGCCTCTATATCAATTTACAAGCCCCAAACCGCTCRGTCTGTCAGTTGTGTCCTCCTTTTTGAACTTGGTGATTTGACATGAGTGAGGTTTCAAGCAGCCCAAACAATGCTACCCAAGAGATCACACAGAGCTGATCTTTGATACCAGGACCAGAGATCATAGACTATTCCTCACACAGGAGATCAGAAGCAGCAGCACAAATGCCTGGGAACTATTTTATAGGTTGGTGTTAATGATTTATAGTTTTAGCAAGCTATAGTCTCTGTGGAGCACATACTTGAGTGTGTTTTGCTAAAATTTTAAACACCACAACTTCAGCCAGTTATCATAACAGTCTCCAGTCTCATCCTACCAAACTCAAGGGATTCAGGTCATCCAGCGCAAGGTCAAGTAAATTCTGACTCTTGAGCAAATTTGTACGGCAAAGGTTATTTGACTCAGATCTTTGGCAGGCCAGTAAGGAGAGAGTAAATAGGTCACCATTAGGAAACCTTTCTTGAGCAGGCTAGTGACAGGAGCTGGGGCTGAAAACAGATGGCATCTTGCCTCCACCCTTGGGAGTCCAAACTCAGTGACTGCCAACAGGGCAATATGATCTCAGCAAGGCAGTCTTATCACAACTGTTAAGAAAAACAATAGGATCAAACCACACAATTCCTCCACCTTAAATGAAAGGGAATGGCAAAGGAGTTAGGACTCCACTTTCATTTCATACGTACTAACATAACCCAGCTCACATACAGACAAGATGTCCAAACACAGAGTAAGATTCTTCTAGGGCCTGTTGGTTGGCTAGGGAGWAGTGGGAGCCATGCTATAGAACATCTATTTATTTTATGCATTCATTTATTTGTTTTATACTGAGAATGTACTAATCTTCAAAATTTCATCTTCTCAGAAGCTGCAAAATACATTTTCCAGTTTTGTTGACCCTGTGGCTTTGTGGAATCATAGCCTGATATATTATCTTATAATCATATTATGTACCTGAATGCTGCCTCTCATCCATTCCTTGGCATTGGATGGTTATGATTCACATGAAATGAATACTGATTGGGTGGCATTTACATGCTATGAATCCTGACTGGCTACATACGTGAAAGCATGAAGGTCACTCACGAAATTGTGTTGTGTTTCAGTCAATATTGTCCCATGTGCTCCAGCAGACCTGTTTTCAGAGAGTATTATCTAATTGAAAGCAAACCCCTGCATCAGCATGCCAGCCACAAGGCTCATGTGTGTCCCTCCCTTTCTCTATGCTACAACCGCTCGGAGTTGGCATTAATGGCTCTCAAATTTAACAGAAAAAAATAAAACAGGAAGCTTATTTGGGCACACTACATGGAATAGTTGGAAGCTGGAATGGCAAAGATGGAAGGGGAAGTATGATTTTTAAGAATCTGGAAAATAAGGAGGGAAAAAAGATAGTAATAAAGGATATGCATATTCATGCATATTCACCCATGCATATCCAGACAAATATTTAAAATAAAAAGAAATGTTGTGTTTGTGCTCTTTTTGTGATTGCTTTTCAGTCCTACCCCTTTCCCCCTCCCACACCAAGAACCCTAATGGCACAATTTGGCAAATGTTGCTAAATATCTAGAAGAAAGYAAAATCCGTATTTATATATGGAGCCCAATCCTAAAACCATTTCTGCTTACCATTAATGTATGTCTATTCCTTCTGATCAAAAAGATCCCAAAGTGCTTTAGAAGTACATCAAAGCTAAAATTCCCACAGTCAGTACCACAGTGACATTTCTGGCAATCCATGACTTATGCACAATTACAGGAAGCCAGGGGCAGAACTGAGCACAGAACCCAGGCCCTGAGTGCTAGTTTCAGTGAAGGACCACTGAGAATCACTTACCAAATGGCCTTTAATTGTTGAGTATGTGAACATCTAAGAAGAGTGATGAACCCTCCTGAAGATCTGCCCACATATTCCTGCTTGGGCTACCATGGCTCACCATTGTGCTTTAGCTAACTGCCCCTCAGCTCAGCCAAACCRGTTGTGTTCCAACAACTGCCACTCTACTTTTTCCTAACTACAGTCAAGAAATGGAGAAAATTACAGAGAGGAAACTTAACCATCTTCTCTGATTTTCTCTGCAGGGGTAAAAAAGAGTGAACCAGAAAACCCAGATGATCACATAATTGGTTATTGATGAGCGCCAAGGGCAGCAGCAACTGCTTGCACTGATAGAAAAATCTCTGACGGTGCATGATGTCAGCATTGATCTTCTTTACCAACAGAAAGAAACATCCTTCCTGCTCAGGGTCAGGACACTGGAAACAATTACCAGCAAACACAGAGCAGGGAAGGGCTGATCAGCAAGCAGAGCTGATCTGCCCTACCAAGAAATGCCTGCTGCTTTCCTTGCTGATGCCACTGTATCACTGTTAAGATAATGTCTACACCAAACCTGCCTGCCTTGTGCTACAGATGATGGGGTTACACCTCCTGGTGGAAGGTTTTCCATCAAATTAAAGTCTGTTTACTCACAAATGAAAAAGGACTTCCCTAGAATTTACACTCCAGTTCCAAGCAGCTGATGGGGATTGGCMAAGCTCCAGAGAAACAAGTGGTAGTCCATGTTTCAAAACCCTGATCTTTGCACTTCTCTGGTGAACTTTAATGGTACAGACCTGGGATTCTTAAACTTGTTCTTCTATAACTCTTTATATCCCACCTCTTTCTCCTTTCTTCCCTCTTTCTAATCTCCAGTACCTTATTTTCTTTCTCTACCTCGGTTCATTCTGTCTCTCAGTCCACAGGTGCTCTTCTCTTCCACACCCACCTGMGGCTCTGAAAAAAGGCAGAATCACTTCCTCACTTCCTTTTCTGCATCCATTTTCTTTGGTTAGCTCCATATGTACCATCCCTCTCCTTGCATTTTCTTTCACTCTCTACAGACACATCTTTCTTCCTCCACATTCACTCCCTCTGCCTTTCATCCTCTCTTTTTCCATCTGCCAATTCGAAGTCTTTCTTTTCCTCTGTCATTCCAGTTCTTCTCTTCCCTGATGCCATTTCAATTATTGGCTGATTCTCTGCTTGCTTTCCCCTCTCTCTCTCTTTTCCCCCTTTCTCTCCCTTAGGGACTCAAGCTTGTCTCTCTCCATTTGTTTCAGGGATGCTGTTACTGTGGGTTTTTTAGACATTTGCAGGTTTGTTTGTTTTTATCATCACATCCCTCTCTGCTGTTTAGCTGCTTGTCACTTCACTTTCCTCTTTCTGCCTACACCAGCCAGAACATCATTACATTCTTCCTCTGTCTCAGCCCATCATTTCCCACAGAGGACATTATTACTAACCATACTGGGAAATGTATGAACAGTGGTCAGCAGGGTCAGCAGGGCTCTGCTTCAAATTGATGCAAATGAGAARTGGAAGTGGCACAACAGGCAAGGGAAGCGCCAAGTGGAAAGGAAGCAATGGCACCTCGCGTACTGGCACAGCAGACAAAGAGCTGGCAGCTGAGCTGAAGGGTCTCCAACACCCACACACTGACAACTGCACCTTAATTAGCAACCCCCATCGAAAAGCTGGCTGCAGCCAGTAACCATGAAGGATTCTCGGTGATCCAGACACTGCCTGTTGCACCGTAGATCAAGCCTCATTTTATAGAAACACGTCTCTGTCAGCCTCCTGACATCTTCACACCAGACAGATATTCCTTTCAATTAAAGAGCTTGCAGGAGGATCCCATTACTGTGGCAGGCATCTCAAATGCAGGAAGGGGGTGGAACAGCCACTGCTGGCACTGACCGGGGGGAAGGAGGAAGCAGGCTATGAATATTGGTTTCTGAGGTTGATATGAGGAGAAAAGTAGGTTACCAGTGCGGTGCGGTACTGGGAATTGGGGAGAGCATCTCTGACACCAGATGGAAGGAGGGTTATCCTCTAGATGGAGGCATGGTGGGGCATGGCCCATGAAAACCAAAACTAGTGGAAACATTTCACATTCATGGAGAGAGGAGGGGCTTATTCTTCCTGCTGTGAAAGATGCTTTGGTAAGTGGAGAAGGGCAGAGCACAGGAGGTCTCCACTGGCTATGAGGTTGTTTTCAGGCCTGATCTGCCTCTAATCTCACACCAGTTAAGCCACAACAGACACTCGTGCTTATTTAGAGAGATCAAAGAGCAGCTGCTGGGGAAGACTCAGTCTTGGTGCYTTTTAGTATGCTGTTTGTGAAAGACTTCTACATAGGTGCTGCTGACAGGCACCTGGCCGGACAGCCTTTTCACTCCCTGAGCTCTGGACTCTCTCACATCTAGAGCGCTTTCCCTCTCCTGAACTTCCACATCTTGGCATGATATGGGGCTCCAGCAACACTCCTGTCCTGAACACCTCCTTTAAAGGACAAATCCTTTGGAGACTGCCATATCCACCCAGGAAACAGCATCTTGAGAGAACAAATATCCTTATTTTGTTGTACAAAATCTCATTACAAGCTGCACTTTCTTCCAGATACTTATAGGAGGTTGTGGGGTTTTATTATCCCCATGTCTCCACATTTTGGCAAGTTTGAGAATTTAAAATTACCTTTAAAAGTGGCCTTCAGAACACTAAAAAATGCRTGTGGGAAAGGATCACCTAAAATCACTCAAACAACTCTTTCTCTACTGCCTTTCCCCACAGGCATCTGTTAGTTATTGTCTGCATATAAAACAGGTAGTCTTTGATAGAAGAGCTATTGACAATGGTGTCTCACTCCTTTTTCTTTGTCTGAGCAGCAGAATTCTGGAGAGGAAAGAGTCTACCTTAAAAATCATCAGAGAAAGGGCATTCAGGTAACAGGGTGATTGCTTTGGACTTGCCCACACGTTTCTATGCTAAGTCCTCCTCACCTCTACTGGACCAATGTCCAGTAAACAATAGCTAGGATGTGGTCTGGTCTTTGAGCTTGCAGGTCAGCCAACTAAATGACTAATATTTGCTAAGGTTASTATTTTGACAGTACTTTTAGATTCAAAGTCACTTTCAGAAAATCTCTTCTGGACWATTATCCTGAGTGTAGTCTTTTCTTGTGAATTTATTTCTGGCATCTTAAAGATGATCAACACAATTTGCCACAGTGATGTGAAGACAAGTCCAAGTTGATCCTGTTTATACCCTTAGGACTGAATTTCCAGGTGAGTGTTTGAGATTGGGAAATTGCAACATTCCTTCCTAGATTTACTGACTGAGTATAAGCACTAGACTAAAAAAAAAAAAAAAAAAAAAAAAAAAAAAAAAGAGAGAGAGAGAGAGAGAGAGAAAGACAACATACAGGCAAAATGAAGGGATGGGATGGAGATCAGCAAAACAAATAAGATTACAGTCACAAGCAAAGTTCATAGTACATCTGGCTGTTATGCCATTACTGTATTCACTAGTAGGCTGGACAAATGCCACTTCCCTGTTTAGGTACAATTCTCTGTTTTCTGGACATTGGCATCCTGGACAGGGAGACAGTAAACTTTGAAGAAGTCTTGAGGCCTTTCTGAATGATATAAAAACAAGTTTGATTGCATAACTAAATGAGCTCTCTGTCTACCTCCTCCCTCAAGTCATCAAAGTGTTCTTGTCATAAGCAAATGATTAAAATGCAATTGGGGCCTACCAAGCAAATTGTAAGAGGAAAAATTGCTGCAAATAGGTTCTACACCTGAAACTCAGATCAGTTTTTGATTCATTCTATCCTCCAAGCTCTGTAATCCAGGCTTTCCAGACAAACCATTTGCTCTGCACAAATTAAGAATGCAAAGTTCGAGGCAACTGGCCTACATCTTCTCTGCRGGAAGAGTTTTGAGTGAACAATCTTAATCCTCAAGTGACTGGTTTCCTGATACATGCACCAGTAGTCTTTAGCCCACAGACACACCCCTGTCATTTTTATTATAAGTTAGGCTAACAATACGGGACATTTTAGCCAAATACATTCATAATTTTGGAAGAATTTTAAATGTAGGCATCTTTAAATGCCTAGAAGCCAGTGTATGGGGCAAGGAACTTCATTGCGGTCACACCGCTTGTAGGAAGTGAGCTGCAATAATGAAACATTTCTGCATTTTCRTATATATCCAAAACTAGTGAAAAATTCACCCTCACAGAGAACAACCAATTTAAGTAGAGCTGGGGATTTAGGCCAATAGGGACATGCAAATTACAAAAGTCAGAAGAAAAGTTAGAAAAAYATTTAAGGAGTGAAATCAATTCATTTTGTTGAGCTGTTCTCTTTGTTCAGCACTTCAAGAGTAGTCTGAAACATTTCTGGTCACTTCTAGYTTGGTTAACACAAATTAATTAACAATAATTAATTTAATTAACACAAGTGTTTTTTCAGACTGACCAAGTTCGGCTGAGCAGACTGGATTTGGAAATGGATTAAATATGGAYCTGTGCCAGGATGCTTGTTACAACTCCATTTCTCTGACAGGTGCAAAGGTCTCTTCAAAAGGTATAGATATTTGGCTTTCCATTTAGAATAGAGTACACATTTTATTTAGATTACAACAGCCACAGGAGCAGCAAGGAAAACAACTATACAGCAAATCAGCTGATTAGATTGCTCACACACTCTCACATACCCATGCAGATGATGTTACTTGTCTTCTGGGATATGAATAATGCCATAAATGACACACACACACACACACACACACATGCACACAGAGCAGTTTCTTAAAAGGGATTAATGCCTTAAATGACATGATCTGATACCAAAGCAATCTTCAATCATTTTTTAAACGGCATTTGGTTTACAAACAAATTGAGTTCCAGAAAGAACCTAAAAATACGTTAAATCAACTGTCACATAAGGAAGGAAGGAGAGCAGAAACAGACCGATAKATGAGGGAGATGAATGGGGAGGAGGAGCTTGGCATAGGATCTGCTAGAAGATAGAGGAGGAACAAGCAGGGAATGTAAATGTTAGCACACACTTAGTGACCACTCAGTTCTAATAAGAAAAAAGGACTTCAGCTCAATGACTCAGCTAGTGCTCACGTGGAGAGAAACTTGCAGCAACTCAAAAAGAGAAGAGGGCCCCTGGAGGCTGTGCATAACTCAGCACAACTATTATTCTTTCTAAGGAGGTTATAAAACTCTTTCGGGGCCGAGGAAGCACCAAAGAGAAAGAGAACTAAAAAGAAAATAAAATGAACAAACAAACAACCTATTTTTGCTGAAAGTCTGTGCAAACCAGGAACATCAGAGTTTTAGGAAGGCTGGGTTGGCTGAGCTGTGCAGGAAAACGACTAAGCACTCTATTTTGTTCTGTGCCTGATGCTATTGCAGCCTTTTAGTGGGAGAACTACACGAGGGGTGCTCCAAGACAGGAGGGAGGGGTGCTGTCACAGTTGGGTGTTGGGATCCTAGGGCTAGGAGAGCAGGAAGGGYACAAAGCTCTGGTATCATCCTCAGAGTTGTCCAACAACAGGAAGATGAGCTGCTACAAAGACAAAAGGCCTCACAGTTTGCTCTGAGAGAACTTCACATTCTGAGTATCTCCTCGCCTCTTGTGCACAATGACTAAAAGCCAGTGACAGAGGACCCACTCTCCATTTTTGCAAACAACCTTTGTCAAACTGCCTCGTAGAAAGCCTCTCTCCACAGCATGGAGAACATCCCTCCAGAGCAGCTGCTGGCCATTTCCATGGACAGACTGGTTTGCCCTAAGATAGCAGAGACAAGGCTGTCAAAAATGGTGCCACCTACAATAAACACYCTACTTTCATTTCAAGCTGCCTTGGAGGGGAGGTTCCCTCACTGAGTTGGAACACGCTGAAGTGAAAACGCACGAAGTTTAGCAATATCATCAGTGGTAGGGCACACACTGCTATCTGCCGAGTGATGGTTTCTTAGAAGGACAAAACATACACACGCCAGTCTCTGTGGCACTCCCCTGAACATGACACTAGGAGAACAAAAATCCGTCACTCCTGGATAAGGCCTGATGTGCCAAAGCAAGTGGGGAAGGTCATGCACCAGACCTCACCTTAGCTGGAAAGAGAAAGGCACTGGCAGAGGTGGGTTTACTCAGTGCTGGCAGTATCTTGAAGCCTCCCACACAACTAACTTTCTTGCAGAAGTACACTCAATCCTTAGYGCTGGTTCCCAGGCCCTAAATAAATCAACCATTACCATGACTGTTTTAACACTCACCAGTTCACTGGAGCTGGCTCTTCCCAGTGTAACCTCCCTTGACTACCCACATTGTCCCCAGGCTACTCTGCTGTGGTTTCACCACAACTGGCTAGACTTTCCCTCATGAGAGGACAAAGTGTTCACAGCCCACTGCCTCATTCAGCTGGACAGGTTAGACGTACTCCCTGACAAATAACCAAGAAAAGCTGACTTCCCTTTGATTCCAAAACTAGGAGTTCTCAGCAGAGGGCAGGACAGCAGGGAGTCAAACCCTCCCCTGCCAAGGGAGAAACTCCATCTAGTATGAAGAGCAGGACTTTACTTCTGGACACTCAGGCTCCAGTTCATGCAACAGCCTAGAGAATGGAGGAACAACTTCATTTCCAAATACACTCATGATTCCCAGACTGTCAGGAGTAAACCAGACAGGATAATCCTTGGCTGCTTTTAAAATATTTCTGCATTGATTTCTCCTTGAGGTACAAAGCAGGGAGTGAGATGAAATCTCCTTGTGCTCAAGCCTTATTTTTCATAATTATGCATCTTTAGTGTTTCATAACGACCAATTTAATCACTTTTGCCGTTTAGAGGGCTATAACAGCCAATCATGGTAATGGGCTTGGTATTTGGTAGGAACCATTTAACGCCCAAGAGCCCTTGTTCTGAGCCACTTGATGCCACTTAAGTTTGACAGACAGACTCTCATTAGTACAAGTTGCAAAACCTCTCAGATGAAGCTCGTTTCTTTTAAACAAACTAAGTTCTGTGATCCCCAAAGTCTCTAAACGAGGAAATTTTTAGCTCATTTCAGATCCATGCAGGTCTGTGGAAATTAATCAGCATACATCCCTGTTCTGGGGACTTTTAGTGAAATTCTCTATCTTTCCTCCTCACAGTCGTTCTCTCACATCTTGCATATAACCTCTGCTCTCTCATGGCCAGTGCTAGTGTCCCAGAGGGCCATTTGGGATTATACGACTTTTCCTATTCAGAAGTAACTCTCTTTATGAGCTTCTGCTTAGCACTGACTAAGCTGCACTTGCCTCTACAGTGACAGTCCTCACAAATTCAGTGTTTCTTCCTATGAAAAACTGAATACATATTTTGAAACCACTAGAAAAACAAATAGMGCTGACTGCTGCTATAACTACTTCCCTTAGCTCTTCCTGTTACCCCTTCTTTGGATGATGATATACAAAGCAGAAAATAAAGCTCAAGCACCTGAGACTGCTCTAGACATCCTCAAACGCACATGTGAGTCTTCACCTGAATTCACACGATATCGAACAGATTTGGAGACACTCACAGTCCAACAGTGCTGAATCTTTTCTTCAAGCAAAACCACAGTAGACTTCCCTACATAGTCAGGAGGACAAGCAGTGCGATAGCAGAGGGTGCTCTGGTTCCTCGAGAACAGATTTGCCCTTTATATTTTCTCTCTTTCCCATTATATCACAACCATGGCATATGCAATGAGACTAAAAGTTGTATGCTTAGGAGCCCTAAAAAGAAGTATGTTCATATATGAACAGTCAGCTCTTGGGTCTCATAGATACAGAAGAAAGGCATGTTTTGTGGCGCGGTCTGACAGGACAAATTAGCACCTTACCTTGTAAATAGTTCTAATGACTTCAGTGACAATTAGGTCAAAAGACAATATGCAGAAGTAAATAATAATAATAATAATAAATCTGTCCTTAAAAGGAACAGCCCCATATTCAAGACTATTCGTAGCTAATGTCACATCTGACAAGCCTGCTGCTTCGTGATACATGAAATGGTGATCTGGGAAACTGGATGGTGGTTTGCCCTATATCTAACATTCTCAGCAGACCCCACGTCTCAACTCCAGCCTGTTGTTCAAGTAGAACTAATGTAGTATTTTTCAGTGCCACAATTATAATGGACTCTGTGTTTCACTAAGCATGCACAAGCACTCACAATAGTAGTAGACACTGTATGCATTTCTCCAAAGTCGAAAAGAGCACAACCAATGTTACAATAATATTACTTGAAAAATAGCCTGATGTCCCTTAATTAGAAGTTGCCTGCTAAGGTATACTCAGCAGGAGAAGACTTAAGGTTGTATGTGTAACCTTAAATCTCACCTTACCTGGCTGGCAAGTGCTTAACCATACAACTTTAATGTGTTCTTATCGGAGCGTTTTTATTGAGCCATTATTAACATCAGTTAGATATGATCTAGCATATCCCATATGCCTCCCTCCTCAGCCCTTACCTGAGCCACATGTAACAAGAGATTCAAAGAAAGCAGTTAACTCAACCTCTGCTATCATTCTCCCAACACCCCTCACCACTAATTCCCTAGTGGCTTCCTTAAACAGGACTGGAGTTTCGACTGCCATCTTTCATGCCCTCGGCCAGCCTGAACATTGGAGGAAACCCTCCACCAATAATTAATAAGTTCCCCTGACGCTGGCTGCTCATTAATCTATTATTTTGCTCCTCTAATTACTTTTGTCTCTTTGAGTTAGCAGTCTCCTTCCCTCATCTCCCCTGCGTCTCAGACAGGACATGCTGCATGGCAACTGTGACTTTTCTTTGTCCCCATGTCCCTTACAGCTTCTGCTCTGTGTATGGACTCTGAGACCTGTCCTGGCATTTACTGAAGCAAAAGCTGAGCTCTCATAAGGAGTCACCGGCATTACCACATGCCTGTATTTCACCCAAGATATGGCACACACATCTCCGGGCTTCTGAGCAGGAGCACGTCTAGGGAACATGGGCTTTCCATCTCCACCTGCTTTGTTCCCTGGATAGCTCCCAAGAGCTACAGGAGAATCCTCCTCACAGCTGTCAGGTGGCTCTAGATCTCCCCATAGGAAATGGGGGCACTTAAAATTTCACAGTGCAAGGACTATCTATCTATATATGCCCTGACTTCCTTTCACAATAGCAGCCTTTGCCCAAAGACTAATAGTCTGCACAAATTAACTTTAAGTCCCTTGGGCAAAGGGGAGACAGAAGCAGAAACCAATTATTTATTTGCTTGGAAGATGCCCAGGTTGAACAGAGATAAATGTTGTAGATACAAGTGAGTAYGTCAGAGAGAGACTAGAGTTGCAAAGTTTGGAACCTGATCTGAGTTTCTGTAGCTTGGGGAATATCTGAAATATTGTCTCTTATGCTGAGTTACTCTAAAAATACTTACGCWCTGTCCCCCTCAGACAGCCATTGTTTAAACTGTACAGACAGGCTTTGGACAGCTGTAGAGACCCATACCCCACAACTAAAGCAAGCCTTTTTTTCTGGCAGGTACAATATCACTCAGTACATTCTCTTTCTCCTCCAGTATTTTTATTTTTCATGCTTACTGCTATGTTTCACAATTCTACCATGAAGGAAATGCAAAGAGGGTATATAGGGTTGGTGAATATCAAAACCACGTGCCAGTGTAGCAAAAGGCATGTGCAGATAGCAGCATGGTGAACATATTAATTAATAAACAATAAAATGCTCACATGTAATGCATATAGCAGTGTGCACATGCATACTTACTTACACACTTTTTACTGTCATCTACGAGCCTCACAGAAGGCTGTAGGATGGTGCTGATGGCATGCATCAGTTGTTGTACATGCAGTAAGATGACCCTGCCAGCACTTCTCAGCCAGRCACACRCAACAGGGCACTAACCTGCAGGYATTCTCACKCAGGAGCCTGGGGACCCTCCCTGASAGAGTRCATTACTGCTCCATCTGCCTACCCTAAACTGCAGCCCGCTCATCTTCCACTGAAGGCTTCCCTGGGACACAAGCCCAGACAAGGTGTGGGCTCTAAGAGCTACCCAGCAAAGCCTGTCACAGATATGGCTTTGTCCTGCCTCCAGGACCCTTCCACTCTGGCATGACCCTCATCAATGTCAGGATAATTGAAATCAGTCATGATCAATGCCTTTCCCAGGCCTTCATTATCTGCATTACATGTTTCTTGCTGGGGGCTGCTGGCTTGTGCTGATTTTTGGGAGGGATGTGATCATCCTTCAAATCAGTCAAGTCACACCGAGTTTGGAGTGAACTTTGAAGGCCACACCAGGCAGCAGCTCTTGCTGTGCTGGAACACCTCTCTGCTTTACTCCAGTGCTGTAGTAACACTGAGGCAGGCACTCGCTTCAAGTTTACAAGAAAGCCAGTGGAGAGTAGTGGGGGGCAGGGAACAAAACAGACTACACAAGAAAAGTAGTGCTGCTCAGAGTGAAAGAAAAAGTGAGTGAATAAGAAAAAAGAACAATACTTTTGAACATGTACCTCCCATGTTTTCAGTCTCTCATGCTTTTCATCTTCTTTATACAGGCAAGGGAGGAATGTTCTGAAGACATAAACTGAATTACTGAGCAAGAAGATTAAGGGAGAAGAAAGAGTTCAAGCAGTCCATTGCAGGGCCTACTGTAGCCCTGCATTATCAAAAAAGCTTATTACTTTCACCTGAGAGACTCCCACTTCCACTACAACTGTGTTCAGACCCTGAAGAAAAGCTCCACACCACAGRAGACTGAGTGGCACCTGACCTTGCTGGGTGTCATCCAAGTGAGCAGGTTGAGGATCTTTTGCCCTCACAACTGACTTCCTTTTTGCCCTAGGTCTATCCTTCTGCAGAGGGTTCTTTCAAATCATATTTTTCTTACTGCTCCTCCCTACACCCTTGACCCCTACACACCTCTCCCTCTCTCTCTCTCTCTCTCTCTCTCTCTCTCACACACACACACACACACGCACACATATATGCACTCCACACACACCAAAACTCTCCCCAGCAATAGCTGATTGCCAATTTATAAGCTTCTGGCCTTTCCTGGTCTACAAAGCATCTGGCATGAGCCTCCATGCCAACCAGTTGCTGTATTTACAGTGATGTAAAGGAGAAGGGCACTGTTTTCAGGGACGAGGCTTTTTTCACAGTATGCTTCCCAAAGCCTTTTGCCAAGATCATCATTGTTATTGTGCAATGAATTGATGGATTGGGGAGAAGGCAGCTTAAGAAAACGAGCACCAGAGAAAGAGGCAAATGGGAAGGGACAGCTGCATGAAGAACATCTTGGGAAGCCCAGATGTGGCAACACTCTCCCCCAACTCAGACCATGCTCCTACTATGAATGACTGCACTGACCACACACAAATGATTTGTCACGACAGTGCATTTCATTCTGCTCTTCCTGCAGCRGCAGATGATGCCACTGGATAGTGAAAGACAGCCCAGGCTGAGAAGGGGAGGTGGAAATACCTAGGTCATGGAACTTGCAGGTCATAAATCAGACCTTTCTGGTAGATTAATCTCTACCTGCCTGTAGAGAGGCACCTCAGAGACCTTTTAGTCCAGCTCAGTTATTTCAGAGGTTTGTATCTCTTTGACAAACATAACCTTCTGCCAGTATATTTTCCAGCTATCACTRGCGGGGATCATCACTGGAATATGCCAAGTGGCTTCATCAAGGGGATTGGTGCGGGGGTGGAGGCAGGGGCAAGAGACAGTCAAAGAGTCATATGTGAAAAGCTAGAGGGGGTGAAGCTCTGGAGCTGTACAGAGACTTGCTCTGGACAGCACTGTCCGGGTAGGATCTGTGTGCTGCAGTGGGTGCTGTCMCCCAAACTCACTGGGGTCCTCAGGCTGCAGAAGACAGTAGCTCTGGCTCCAGTGCAGAACAGACACTGAAGCCAGTGAAGCTACCGAGGTCAAATAACAGTATAATAACAACATCAGTGAAGTCTCTCTCTTTAAATGAAAAAAGGCAAGGAGTAGCTATAAGCTGCTTCCTTAACTTTCCCCTTTTATTAGTACATTTTCTTCCTACTGTGAAGAGAGAGTGAGAAATACACTTGCCTAAAGTGAAAGAACTTATAGATTACAGCTACAAGGTAAAAAAAAAATGCAACCTTTCAATTTTTTTCTTCAGGATAGCTTTCTAAGGATGTTTGAATTGGAACTATTAAATATAAAACACTGTGAATTTTCTCTCCCTTAATTCACACACAACCTTTCTATATCTCTAGAGACTCAAGAACAAGAACGCTTTACATTTAAAGTAGTGAACTACAGCTGTAAACACGCTGCCGACAGTGGAGAATATAACCACCAGATGCCAGAGAAATGGGGGACCCAATCCTAAAAAATCAGACCTCTACCCCTGAGAACATAGAGGAGACCAGTCTCCAAAGAAGCAGCACAAGAGACCCAAAACAGGCTGTTAGACTCGTCAGTTCAGGTCACTAGAGGGAGACGCAATAACACACACATAGTCAGTGTCTTGCACTCAGTGACACCCTCTTCAGACAATTTGCTTTGCTGTAGTTGCCTATTTCTATAGAGTATACAAAAGTACTTAGTGGAAAGTTTGTGCAAGGGAGCACAAGGACAATTGGTAAGAAGGGAGAGGCAAGTGGGAGAGCATCTATCACAGGCAGTAGGCTCTTCCTCTTTTCTGTCTGCTCACGTCAGTTGAAGTCCCTTGATTTCAATGTGGATAATGTGGTAAGGCTCATCAGTCTGCTGCTGAGATCCTGCTTACAGTAGTATATAGCAATTCTTTTTCCTGTCATCACTAATTATGGAAGATTTTGAATCTTAGCTTCTCAGATAGTTGATTTTTAGTCCTAGCTTCAGCTTCTTTCAAGACTGCATCATGGAAGAGGGTAGAAAAAGAAAAAAAAAATGGCATTATTCCTTAATGTCCCAGCAAAACAAGAGTATCTCCACTGAGAAACACTGGCCTTGAGGGGAGAAGTGATGACTGTATAGCACTTCAKGATCTTAAGGCCATGCAGTGAACTAGAAAAATGCTGCTCTTCCGAATATGATGGAACAGTGTAAGAACACAAACTATCTCACCCTTCAAAGTATCATGAAAAAAGACTCTAACACTACAGCTGATTAGAATTGGTAAATGTCTTGGGAGAGCTAAAGGTGGAGGCAACTCTACCACRCTTAAAGTTGTTGTTAAAGAGCAGTATTTCTATGTTGCAGGAAAATCATTAGCTTGGTACAGAACTGGCACATCTCCCCACCAACGGCAAAGAAAATGTCACAGCCAGAGATGGAGCAGCCACCAAATGACCAGAAGACTCGAGATGCTTCTCTCCAAGTGCTGCTGAAGGCAGTAGGTTGAATTCCTCCCTGGAAGCAGTTCTATTTKCCTGTTCTCTAGAAATGCCAAAATGTACTTGCATTGCTAAGAATGCCTTGCTCTCCTTCTCTGCCACTGGGAGAAAAGACTGAAAATGCACCAGCAGTGTTGAAGCATCACCGCAGCTCACAGGGATGGGATAAGGCACTATCACTGTAGGAGTGATCTCTGCGCAGCATTTGTGGCTGTGGGCACAGAAGGAAGAAATCAAAGYCCTCCTGTGTGCTAGAGAAACAGAAGGTTTTCGGGACTTAAGCCTATTACAGGCAAGAAGGTGTGTGGGGGGGTCCTGCTTGTGGGCCATGCAGTAAGGAGAGAGGACTTTCAAAAGTAAACAGAGCCAAAGGAAGTAGGAGGCAAATAGAAGCTGAAACAACTTTGGATGCCTTCTGGAGAGGACTTGAAAAAGCTGAATCTTTGGCTTGTTTCCCAGGCAGTTTGTGAGCCAGCATCCTTTCCCCCCACCCCCCGCCATAATGTTGGATAAGATGTAGCACAAGAGAGGAAAAGACTTTTCACAAAAGTCCTAAAAAACCAGAGAATGCATAGGAGGCAAAATGAGAGTCTCTGTGGTAGGGAAGAGAAGCCACACTTTTGGCAGAGAGTATCTTGAGGAAGCAGGGAAAAAAAAAGGGCAGGGAGAGTGGAAAGAAGCATGGTTAAAAAGCATCAGTTGCCTCTGTAAGTTCCTAAAATACTGACTCAAGCAAGTGCTTTGTAAATCCTTAATTTCCTGATCAGGCAAAGGGGGGGAGTAGGATGAGACATGAAAAGAGCTAGTGCAGCAACAATACCAAAAAACAGAAAAATAAGTCATTCCCTTTCCTCGCAAGTGTTTCAGTGAGGTTTTGAGAGAGCAATTGAGACTGAGACTAAATCCAAATGGCTTGGATAGACAGAAAATCCCCTTCCCCCTCATCACTACCCACTGCTTACAGGGCTGACTGCAATGATTGGCTGAGGTTTTTCTGGTTATTACCTTTGCTGGGCAGAAACTGGCTTTTCCTGTGCAATATAAAGAGCAACAGCAAAGCCTTAGACTTAAACAGCAGGGAGAGGCAAACAAACATTGAACCTAAGTGTCAGAGGTGCCTATGTGAACGATATGGCAATCTTCAGTCTCACAACTTCAGAGGACTTTCTGCTTCCTTCATATTTAGAGTTCAACCCTAGAAAGAGATTTGCATGCGCTGAAGAAACATGAATGAGTGGAGGTGTTAGATAATCTGCCTCTTTCAGGTTAGGTTTCATCCCAATCTCTAGTAATTGAGCCTGAAGCATGATTTTAAAAATTCTTTTCCATATTTTTGTTGTGAATAACAAGAATATCCAGATTTGTTCACATTATYCTCTGAACTGAGTCTTGCCAAGTTCTCATCTTCAAATAACTACCTATGGCAATGAGCTCTACAGCTGTTTATAAACTTATTATATGTATACCATCTCAATTACATAGAGCATGCAGGCACTCTACTGTATTCTCTATTCCTTCTAAACTTCCCAGGTTATGGTAAATTCTCTAAGATTCAATGAGAATTTCTAGCACCCTCCAGGGAGAATCAGACTGGCATATTTGACAAGCCTTCCCATCTCCTTTCATTTTATGCTGTGACATGRAACTTGGGTGTTACAATCAATACTTATCTGCTTTGCTCTAGACTGGTTTTTATACTGTGATTACCACTGTAATAACTAAGCTCCTTTTCTGAGCCAAAGCATGTATCTTTAGAGTGTCAGGTGGAATTTGAGAGAATTCAAGCTTTTTTCTTCTGTATCAGACTGCCTTGCTGTGCTGAAGCCACAGGAGTTGGATCAGGAATGAAATACCTGGAATTTGTACACAGATTTCATACACTGTCACTACTCTAGGAAAACTGAATTGTTTGCAACTCATCTGGTTATGTAGAATCAGTAAAAAACATCACTTGTTCAACTTTGAGCTGAATTCCATAGACATCAGTAAAGCTTTGTCTCCCTGACACCACCTCTCAGGCTGCCATGACACGTAGTACTGATTCCAGGGTCAAGCACCCAGGAGCAAGACCATCAGGAGGTTTCACCCACTGATACCTTGTGGGAAAAGAGCAAAAGGAAATGAGCAAAAGAGCAGAAGGACAGCAAAGGACCATTTCTGCTAGTTTGAGTGCAAGATCCTTGGGAGCTGTCTTTTTCCTCTGTGTTTGTCTGCCCCTGAGGGCAATGGGTTTGGCACTGGAGGTCTCTGGTAACGCAAAGAATTCCCAACAACTGTCCATGACCACATTGCTGCTRACTCAATTTTCAAGTGGCCACTGTTCAGGGCTTCTGTTGAGAGGGATTTACCAATAAGAATATGAAAGTACATGAATCTTGATTTTCCCCAGAAAGTTCTTTTTCAGTCAGCCAGACATCTAGCATGCCTCTGAATAAGATGGAGAGATGAGAAATCATAAAKGATAAAACCTCTGAACTGTGATTAAAGCAGCTTAAAAGTTGGGAGGACTCATGCATAAGCCTGAAAAAGTGTCAGTCAAGAAAGATGTGAGGTGTCATGTCAGTCAAGAAAGACTAAGGTGAGTTCAAAAGCAGGTACTGCCTACCATCTATAAACTATCTTACTGGGTTCTTTTCTTGACTGTATAAGTTATATCCAGGCAAAACAGAGCATCTCCTAACATCACTARCCATAGATGGGCAGGCTGCCTGTGGTAGCCCACATGGAACCTGTCAGCATGATGAATGGTACATAGTCCAGTGCTGGGACCTTGTCCAGGCTGTGGTACACCAACTGGAAAGTTGATGGGACTGCATTCAGTGAGGAACAAATAATCTTTGCCTTTTGGATGACAGGGCATGGAGGTCRTGTGTTTAATATTAAGGAGAAAAAAACAACAGGACACCACCTATTTCTTGCACAAAGTTACAGAGGGGAGAATTTGGGTTTTGYCCCTTTCAAGATATGAGAGACTCTTTCATCTCTTGAAATGAGACAAGAAAGACAAGTGAAATGCTCCTAATGCTGAMAATTGCTAAATGCATATACTCTGTATAGGAAACCATCTGTACTTATCCTCACTCTAACTGAACAAATGCAATTCAGAGGGCTGCTACGATCTTTTCCATGGCCTGTCATCACAAACTGGGATGACAAAAGTCATAAGGTACAGCAAGCTTAATAAGCCCACAACTGTGTCCTGACTCACAGAGGGAATGATAGGACCGTGGGCAGGGAGATGCTGGGCCTGGGGTTGGGACCCGCAAACTTGTGCTGCCGGAAGAGAGCTGTGCTGGCTGGAGCAAAGGAGCTAATGAAGCTGTTCATCCTCACGGGCAGTACTTATTGAATTAYACAAAGCTAGTTTGACCAGGATGCCCATGTCCTATAGCATAATAATCTGCCAGATAATGAGGAAAAGGATATGTCTCAATATCTCTTCTCTACCTGTTCTGTCAAAAACCAGTTAGTCAGTCATCTGAAAAGGAATGAAGGAGGAAAGTAAAGACTCATGCTGTTTCAAGGAATGTCATTTCTGCTTTCATTACCAGACACTATTTGGAAATAAAGCTGATCTGTATTGTCATTTGCCATCTGAATTATTAAAGTATTTTTCCCTTTAGCTCCCTTTCCCCAGGCTTCACAGCTACAGTCAACAGCAACAGCCACACTTCAGCCATTTCACAGAGAAAGGAAAGGGGGCTTCCTGTGGGTTGCTTCAGGACTTGAGGACTTAAGAGTTGATGAGAGAAAAATGCCTGGTTCAACTACTTACTGAAGGAGCAGGAAAGAAAGGAATGGAGCATTTTTGACAGTGAAATTTTAACTTCCCAGATAGGCAAATGAGTGGGCTATAATCACTCCTTAGGCCCAGCAGCATTTAAATGAACTATCACATGCATCTCTGCCTGCTTTGCATAAGTAACAATACTGCTTTCCCTTTGCATTTGTATCTTTCTCTTCCATTTCCCAGCCAACAAGAAATAAATCATTTCTCTGATCCTAACTCCGGTAATTAGCCAACAAACACTATTGATGAAGTCAATGAATGAAAGAAAGAGCAGACAAATTTGCTAATCAACTCCTTGAGGAGGGTGCACAAAGAAAAAGTAATTTGGCCCTCTCTCCYCCCAATACTGGTTTAATTTCACAACCTGTCCACTTGAAACCTCCTGCACAAGCTCAATAACACTCATTCTTCCAGCTCTGTAGTTACAAGTTTAACTGCAAAAAGCTCCATGGAGAGAGAGAGAGAGATTTGAAACCTTTACAACAATCTAAAATAGCTCTTTGATGCATAGCAGATGTCTTCAAAACTAGCATAGATGGAGCCAAAATGCCTTACAGTTCTGGAAAGGGGAGATTCCAAGATAAGACAGATGTTCCTAATGGCAATAGCTTTAGGATAGATTTATATTATTTATCAACCTCAAGGAAAACACTTACATGGAGGTCTTGTGTCCCCCATTTTGGGACAAGTACCTTATGGGCTACATGCTGTACAAAGACCTCACATCTGCCTTAAAGCAGTTCCTCAGTAAGCATAAAGAGATAACAGATGGGTTGAGTTGGGGGAAGGAGAGAGAATGCAACAAGCAATGAGATAATGAGGTGAGAGACTGGGGACTGCCTGCCTTTCATCCTAGGCTCTTGTTGGACATGAAGGGAGTATCTAGTAGGCTTCACTGTAGAGGGGAAGCCTCAAGTTAGACCTGATGGTCAGTAAGGTAGTGTGGGTGTATGCTAACAGACAACGTCTCTGAGACACAGGACAGGAAAAGAAGTGCCTGCTGGAAAACCAAACAATAAGCCAGGAAAAACCAACACTGTAATAAAAGTGGGGATGGCAGTCTTATTGTGTACTAGAGAGGATAGCTAGAGTGCAGCTTTGCTCTGAGGAGCCTAAAAAATGCAGGAAAGAAGTTTGTGTCTAATACAACAGAGTAGGCAGCACAACTGGAAAAAGCAAGAAGAACAAGCATGCAGCCAAAGCGATGAGTCAGGAAAGGAATCTTCACATTACTGTTCTACACAAYGTGCCTGATGTATACCAAATCTTAGTTTTCATGAAGATTTAATCTGGTATCCTCATAACTCCCTTAAGTCAAACAATGTTAGACTGTGCACACTGAATGGCTAGGAAATGATTCCTGCTTGAATACAAGAGTTAGATGGAGGCAAGGACTGAAAGACTGGTGCAGCAGTCAGATGAAGATTCAGTAAGAAATAAATCTTTAAAAATTGCCTCATAGAAGTTAGTAGATTATAAATACATAATTTAATAAAAGGGGGGAAAATAGGTCCTATTTCCCCACAGATCTCAGTGGCACAGCTAGAACCTTATTCCTGGGTAAYTCCTTACTCCTGGGCTAGTGAATGTTTTCCCCACTCAATTTAGATGAAACAATATCTGATGGCAAAAGAACTCAGGTAAAATTATTTTTTCCTCAAAGGACATGACRGAGAGGAGGAAAAGGAACCTACCACTTATTCCCTTGCTACTGATAAACCTTTAYGGGCAGAACTTCCTTGCAACCCAAACTGCTATCCTCACAGAGTCAGCCTACTGAAAAGGATGTTCTCTTTCCAAGCTTGTCAYGTCCTGGACCATGAAAGGCACAAAAAACGGGGGTTCTTTCCTAGCAGAACAATGCTRGTGAGTTCTTGTTTACTCTATTTCTCCCTGTCCTTCACTCATCTTGCAGGACAAACATCTCCTTTATCCACCTCACAAAACACAGGAAAACTGTCTGCCAAAGTAGAGTAACATGAAACCACTGTGTCGGTGTCTGCCTCTCTGTTTTAAGGCAAAGCAGTGGAAAGCAAACTCCTTGGTTTTGGAAAGATCCTATTCAATACAGTATCTAAACAAAAATCCTTTCTCCACTGGCAACAACAGTATTTTCTCCACCCCAGCAGTGGTTTTCCTCCACGTGCCTTACCATGTGCAGTAGAGATTTGGACTATTAGATGAAGACCAAAGCTAAATGGAATTACGGGTCCAATTCTGCAGAACTTCTACTGATGTAATTTCAATTGTTCCTTGGGACAGCTGGGTTATAGTCCCTGAAAGACCAGATTGTAAAGCATGCTTGCAGTGCATTTAAAGATCTTTTACAACCTTTTTTTTTAACAGTTGCCTCAATGGCTACTGAAACTTTCTCTTGAAGTTGGAAAAGAAGAATACTGGACAGTTCATAAATCACCAGCATGGTATCACTTACCTGTTGGGGTGAGGTGCCTCCAGGTGATGACAGGCTCAGGACGCCCATTTGCCATGCAAACCAGGGTCACATTGCTGCCCTCATTTACGGTGATGTCCGAGGAGATATTGGAGATCTTTGGTGGAACTGTGAAGATAAAACAAATTTGGACCTCATTACCCAGAGTTCAGGGGAGGGGGAGGCAGCTGGTCATTAACCTACCTACTCATTAACTAGAGCCAGCCATGGGCTCCTCTTACAGACTGTACTCCTCACTACTACCATGATTTCTGAAAGTCTGTCAGTGCCCCAGGTCCAGGATCCTGGACTCTCAATAGCCAAGAAGTTCAAGCTCATCATTCTTCTGATGCTGCAGAAATGTAAAGAAAAGAATGCAGAAAGTTACAGCAAACAGTGCTTTGCTTTCAGGAGCGTGCACAGGGTGAAGCAGCCAGGAGGGGGAAAAGAAAAACGGAGCAGATGCAGCAAGGTCACAGCTGAGTCAGGAAGTACTAAAAAAGAACAGCCTTCTTGCCTCAGGAAAGCTGCCTGCATTGACTATGGATAGCACTGACACAATGTCTCAAAAACCTAGCAGCGCTAACTTCCATGGTGACTAAATAATGGGAAACCAGCACAGTTCACATGGAACTCTCACGCTGAGGGCACTGAAACGGTACGATTAGGAAAGCATCCTTCGCTCATACTTCTCTAGCTAGCTTCTGTCCTTAATTTTCTCCTCCRGGAACTGTCTCACAAGGGTACCACAGCTCCAAGGAACTACAGGTAGAAATAGCGTTTGCTGCAAYTGTGATGCTTTGTGTTTGGAAAGGTGTGGGGCCTCCATAAAATAACCTGTAAGAACTTGTCCGAGTGCCTCAAGGAGACCTAGAGGAGTATAAAAGCTCTATGCACTGCCCCTGCTCTCCAAATTATTTTTTACATTCCAAGTAGGCCCAAATGCACTTCTACTTCCTCCTGCAGAATGTTAGCCCTACAGGTACAAACTTCCAAACATACACCAGGTACAGACTCAGAGGTGTATTAATTATTGTTACCTCCCTCAAGCACCTACAACCCATGCTGCTAGCAAGAGTCCTATTCTATTGCTCATGTAACCAAATGCTCACCAGCATGTCTGAATGAACTAAACTGCTGTAAAACTTGTTTCTGTTGCAACTTCTGTGATGAGCTCAGAACCTGGGATTTGTGCCATCACTAACAGGAGCTATGTTGTGAGAAGGTTATGGCACAAYACATAAAGCATGGTAGGGTCTTTAACAATTAATGGGAACAGACATGGCTCAGGCTTCCAGGGCCCTTAAAGATCCTCCATTGAGCTAACTTAGCTGTGTAGTGTGATAAACTGAGGGACTGAACTGACCCTGCTGGGATTTGAACTTGTGACTCCAGGTACAGTGTGTGTCTGATGTTTCAGCCTCTAAGTCTTCCTCCAAGGCAGAACAGGCTGTTCCAATCTTTCCGTTCTCACATTAATGTCTCGCTTCTATGCTTCATGCTCAGGGAGGAGGTGAGGGAGTTGGACTAAAAAGGAATCCTTTTTCTTTTTTCAGCATCCAAATTTGTGTGTAGTGAGGAATGAAACAAGATCATTTTCTGCTTTGCTTACCACAGAGTAAACAGACAGAAAACTCCCCTTCCCCCCTCTTGGCAGGAGTAGTTGATGGACCTTTTGAGGCAAAGCTAGATGAGGAAAAGGAAATGAAGCCTACAGAGAGCAACTCACTTCTACTTGTGTTGCTGTATTCACAGGAATATTGTTTATAACCCACAGCTCATTAGCTCCTCTCTGCATGCCACAGATTTACAGACAGGACTTCAACATCTTTGACCACAGGACCCTCTTGGAGGAATAGGCACTCCTGACCAGGGACAGGATCTATCCAACAAAGCGAGGCAAAAGTATCTTTGCCAAAAGGCTCACTAACCTAGGTGAGAAGGGATTTAAACTAGGTACATCAGGAAAGGATTGCCATAATTAGAGAAAAGTGGTAACAGAGGGGGCAGTGAAGAAAGTGGCTGGTGGCCAGCACAACAGGAGAGGCTTTTGTGCTCCCCTTGTGAGCCAGCAGCARGGGGACCATTTCAAGTGCCTGTGCACAAATGCAGGCAACATGGTGCAAAAACTGGAGGATTTAGAAGTGCATGCAGGTTTGCAGAGCTATGAACCCATTAGAATTACAGAGACATGGCAGGATGGTTCACAGGACCAGCATGCTGTGAGGGGTGGATAGAGGCTATTGAGGAAAGGTTGGAAAGGCAAGGAAGAGAAGTGTGGTCCATGCAAAGGAGCAGCTGGAGATGCACAGAGCTCTGCCTTGGAAGTGATGATAAGCTAGCCGGGAGCTTATAGGTAAGGATCAGTAGCTATCACAGTGTCACTCCYGATGGCCAGTGTCTGCTGCCAAACATCTGATCGAGAAGAGAGGGKAGATGAAGCTTGCTTTAGACAGATAAAAGAGGCTTCACAATCACAAGCCCTKGTACTAATAGAGGACTTCAACCACTCTGATATTTACTGGAAGGRCTCAAGCAATCCAGGAGATTTCTGGAGTGTTTTGTGACAATTTCTTGATACAGGTGATCAACAAGCAGACTAGGACCTCTCTGCTGGCATATGGCTCACAAACAAGGAAAGCTGCCTGAAGATACGAAGGTCAAAGGCAGCCTTGGGCTACAGTGACCATGAGAATGTGGAGTTTAAGATCCTGAGAGAAGTGAATATGACAAATACTAGAATCACATTCCTGGACTTCGAGAGAGGAGATTTCAGTTCATTYAGGGATCCTTTTGCAAAGATTCAATGAAAAACTGCTCGAGGGAGCAAAGGTGCCCAGGAGAACTGGAGCTCTTCAAAGACAGCTTCCTCAAAGCACAAGATCAGGCCACTTGGGCTGCATCCAAAGGTGCTATGGGAGCCAGACGGTCTTTCCTCCCTATCACCTTTGCCCTCTCTCATCTGTGAAAGGTCATGGTGACTGAAGAAGATCCCTTATAATGAAAAAASGTTAGTGTCACACCAATGTTAAAGGTAGGCAAGAAGGAGGAACCAGGGAACTACAGGCTGGTCAGCCTAACCTCACTCGCCAAGGAAGTTATGGACCAAGTCCTRCTCAAAGTCATTGCCAGGCACATGAAGGACAAGAAGGTGGCAAGGAATAGCCAGTATGGATTTACTGRGGACAAATCATGCCTAACYTGATAGCTTTCTACAGTGTGATGACTGGCTGGCATTACAGATAAGAGGAGCACAGTGGATGTAATACACCTTGCTTTAACAAGGACCCAGCATTCATAGGATACAGTGTAGACAAATGGATAATATGTGGATGAAAACTGGGAGGGCTGGACAGTTGGGCTCAAAGCATGGTGATCAGCAACACCAAGTGCTACTCGCAGCTAGTTACTAGTGGCATCTCTCAGGGGTTGATCCCAGAGCTAAAACTGTTCAGTATCCTTATTAAAAACMTGGATGACAGGAGAGAGTATATTTTCAGCAAGTACATGTATAATACTAAATCGGTAGAGAATAGTCAGTATGCTGGATGGCAGAGCTGTTATTCAAAGAGATGTCATCAGGTTGGAAAAATGGGCTGAGAGGAACCTCAAGAAGCTCAACAAAGGYAAATGCACAGTCCTGCCTCCAGTCTGGAGTAACACCAATAACAGCAGTACAGGCTGGGGACTGCAGGCTACAAAGCAGCATTGTAGAAAAAAAGACTTGGGGATCCTGATCAACAACAAGTTGTGTGTGAGTCAGCAATGAGGCCTCGTAGCAAACATCAACACATCATGGGCTATATGAGCAAGACTGTAGCCCAAAGATGAACAGAAGTGATTGCACTCCTTTACTTGGGGCTTATGAGACAAAATCTGAACACTGTGCCCAGTTTTGGATTCCCTGGCACAAGCAGGTCATTGACATACTGGAGCAAGTCCACCTGAGTGCTCCAAAGATGGTTATGAGGCTGGAGCGCATGATATACAAGGAAGGCCTGAGAGAGCAAAGTCTGTTCAGCCATAAGAGAATGCTGAAGGGAGACTTTATTGCTGAGTAAAAATACTTAATGGRGGGGGTGCAGAGGAGACAGAGTTAGGCTCTTCTCAAAAGATGCACAATGGARTGGCAAGAAGCAGCAGACATGAGTTGTAATACAGGAAAATTCTGCCTCAAAATAAGGAAGACATGTTTATTATGGAGGTAGTCAAATAGGGGGAAAGGTTCCTCAGAGAGGTGGTGGAATCTCCATCCACAAAGATATTTAACACTCACCCAGACAAGGCTCTGAGCAGCCTGATCTTACTGGAACCAGGAAKCAAGGAGGAGTGAACTTGCAAGTTAGTTCACTGTTTGAGAGTTAGAATTGATGGCTGATAAAATCATGCTGAGGTAACCGAATCAAGGTATGTTGGGGAACTGGTTGATTGCACTTGGATTCCCTTCCCTGAAGGGAAGGAATTTCAGAGTATGGATACCTGCCTAGCTGCACAATACTGGTAAAGCAAAGCACAGTAGAAATCAACCTGTTCTTCTCAAAGCAAAATCCACTGACAAAAATAAGTTCTGCTGCATTTTATATCAATGATTCACTATGAGTCATCTGTAATGTGTCTGTGTACATGGGAAGAGMTAGAAGGGGATAGAACACAATAGAATAAACAAGCACTGCTGGAGAAYGGTGGTGTTGTTGGAGAATTTGATCCCACCATGTTGAAGAGTATATGAGTTTCACTGCCTGTATCAGAGAACCATTTCCTACTTCCTCTCCCTTTATTATACACTTATACCTGGAGTTTGACACAGCAAATGCCTGACAGTACAAAAAAATCACACAGGGGCCTCAGAAAGTGAGCCACTTTGGTCACTGATACCCTAAGACTACATATAGGGCATCAGAAAGGGAACATCTCGCTGAGCTGCAGGCTGGAAGAGTTGTGCAAGCTTTGGTATAGAAATCCAAATTGCTACAGATATTTCAGGGAATAAACAGCAGAGAGGGCCATATCAGTCGTGTAACAGCATGGCACATACCCCTAATACAGCACTGTGTTTCAGAGCTGCAGTCAAACATACTGGAGAGGACAGAGACCTGTAGGCTTAGCCTGGGAAAGAAGAATAGAGGCTGCCACTTTTGCAAGATTTCTGTCCTGGCTGCTGTGTTAGAGGACATGAGGATAGAGACTTCGGATGGTGGCCAGCACAGCTTTTCTGTGGTGTGCTGGTAAACATGGGTAAACTTTACAAACATGGATAAGAAAGAATCCTACAGAGGCAAGAGGTTTAAAGCCCGTGGCTAGAGCACATGTTCAGGCAACTTTATATTAACCTCAAGGGGTTAGCATTTGCATCAAGAAAAAACCCACACAACAAAACAAGAGAAAATATGTTCTGGAATAAGCTAAAGTAGGACTAGCAGATGGAGCTGTAGGTCAGTTGGAGGCTCTGGCAGAGCTATGCATTGCCAGACGGAGTGGTAGAGCACAGAGCAGCAAAAGCCATTACAGGGGATCAGCAGCAGAGCTGCTGTTAGGACATGTGCACCCTGCCACTTTCCAGAGACRGCAAGTCATTTTAGTTTGCAGAGCATCAAGTAAACTCAGCAAATACAAACAGATCTGACCATGCAGACCCAAATGACCAAGAGGAGGAAGATGTGACCAGATGGCCATATCTGGCTTGCCACTTTTCAGATGAGGGAGAAAAGGGCATCCAAGGCTAGAATCCTGTCAGGGTATAACGGCTGATTCCCTTCAGCTGCCATCCTGGTCAGAGGGCAAGGAAGGGCTGAAAGGAAGCAAATAACTTCACTGTGAATTTAAAACATGCTTTGGTTGTGTCTGCTCAGAATCCAAGGACAGCTAGTGCTAAAAATGACTGGATTGTAGTGGACAGTAATTTCACTCAGATAAAAAAAAAAGTCAAAGACTTAGTTTTCAGGGTGTCAAGTCAATGCGTTAAAATGCCAAAACTGTCAGCACCAGCAACAGTTAGCATTGCTTCCTTGGCACTTGCCATTACTTTGCACACACCTTTTTAGGATAGTCTTAAAATGAGAAGCTTTGACCTTATTATTTTTTCCCATGTGTGGGTTGTGTTATGTTTTCACAGTTCCTAGGCTGCAGGAAGCAGGATTGCTGAGAAAACCTCTTGGCCCCAGGAAACTTTGGGTGTCACAGCCTCCTTTTGCCCAGTCACCTCTTGGTGACTCACCTGGAGAAACTTTGCATGTCTAGCCTCTCTGAACAGTTAGCACAGGCAGAATTACAGTCTGGAGACCGTTGGTATGAGGAGCACTACAGTTTAACAGAGTTCTCAGAAAGACCAGAGAATTTTCATACTCAGTCTAAAAGCTTTTCCTTTGAGAGGAGACCAGGATGCTGCCAGACCCTTCTGGCTTCAGTGACCTTGGGAAAGCACTGCCCGGCTCTCTGATACTGCTGAAAAAGACAAAACTGCCAGATCTTTTCCCCCCTTTCAGCGTAAGTATAATATGGGGCACACATTACCCTGTGCTTAAGATGTCACCGTGTGAGGGAGGGTAGGGAGAAGTGACTGACAGGCAGAGGATTGCATACAGTAACAGTGTCCCACTGAAGGCAAGTACAGCACAGTGACGTCGCTCCATGGCTCGAGAGGCAGGATGTCATACTAGTGACATACTCTGGAGGGCTGGAAATTAGTTCCGAGAATAATGGCTTGAAATTCACATATTTCTTTCTTCCACATATCACCTCTATGGTGCACTTCTGATGCCAGCTCAGCATCTCATCTTATATGTCACCTACAGTAAGCAACWTAATCCAAAATTAACTAGCAGTCCTTCTCCTTGAGCAGCTTGCATCTGGGAGAGCAGGGCAGGCTATGAGGCAGGAGGGGAGGCAATGGCAGAGCTGGTGTGGGRCTCCCAGGGCTCGGGAGCCAAAGGAGCTGTGGGGCAGGTGCAGGCAAGGGCAGAGCTGGTGTGGGAACTCAGATCCCAAGCAAGACACAGGGACAGAGCTAGGAAGGSAAAGATTGTGCAGAACCTGCTTGCACTAAGCTCATTCTAGTTAATTGCCATCAATCCTTCACTTTCTTGACAACTGCAACTCACATTAATTTAAATAATAAGAAAGACTGAGACATGAAAAATAGAGCATACTCCCCCAGAGCAATCACTGTTGCTCCTAAGATGAAAGCAAGTGATTTGTTTCCATAAAACATTACCATGTCTCTAAAACACCCGCTACAGCAGTTACTGCACTAGGAGTAGCATACAGGAGGCAGCGATGAAACCACAAACAAGGGAATACAACATCTGCTGTTGGTATCTCTGTTTTTTACGAGCGAAACCCTTCAGAGCTCAAAACTCCTCCTGGGACATTACCTGAGAATGTGTGAGCTAAGTCAGCTTTATCATCTAAGGTTACAAAAGTAGCTGAGAAGAGGTGCTAGATCTCTAGTGTCCTAGGAAAGGAGTCAGCCCAACGGCTAAGAGATGCAAGTTCACATTCATAAGGCTTGGTCCTGAGTACCTTAGCAGAAGTGCAACTACGGGATGGAACAAGAAAACATCAATGCTGCACTTGCTGGGGGCTATACCAGCAACATTTTAGAGGTGTTTTCCTAACTTAGCTTATAGTGGAATTGGCCACGCCACAACCTGCAAGCAGTTCAAATACGTGTCTTTTAATAAGAGCTTCTGGACACACCGCATACTCAAAGTGGCAGCAATGGGAACAACCACTTTGCACAAGCAGTAACCTATACTACTGCATGGGGCAGCACTTTCAGGCTCTGGTGTTGGTTCTATGCCATGTTTCACAACACTTTACACAAGGGCACAGCCAAAGAAAGCTGCAGGAGCAGGACAGGCTTGCAAGACAAGGGCTAGTAATCTGCCTTAGGTATGGCAAAATGACAGACAGAACGAACATGGAGGTCTGATTGAAAGATGGCTCTGAGCCCTGTAAGAGCATTGACACATAGTTCATAGTCAGACTGTCTGGCAGCTTCCTTTTGGCAAGTAAAGCTTTGCACGACACTGGGAGTTAAAGTCTTACACTTCAGGGCAGCTATTCCCCACTCTATAAAACTGGAAGAGTACTTAACAGTCAGGTATTTTGTTAGGAAGTCAAAAATACATTAAAAAAGATAGAGGTCCTATTCACACTCCACAGACCTATGATACAGTAAAAGCTATTTAATTTATAMAAGAAACAGAGGCAAACAGTGCTGAAAAGAGAAAAGCCCAACAGTCCTTAATSTCTGTTGAAGTGTTCTGCCTGTTTGTCCCAAGAAAGTCACCACAGCCTCCCATCCTTGTATATACTTTCATTAGTTACTTAGTTCCTCCAGGCTATATACTTTCTTGCCTCTTGGTAAGTAGAACCCCTACATGTTGAGGAAAATTAAGGTTCCCACCCACTAATCCACAGCAGCCCCTGCCTTTCAGGGCAAAAAGAAAACCTCAGGCCTTCTCTGTCAAGTCAAAGGAACTTTACAGCCACTAAAGCCCTCCACAGGTGYATATCAATTAGCCTCTAGAGTTCTCATTTCCTTGTCCCCAGCTCCCAATTAACAGCACTTTGCAAGGAACACAAAGAARCTAAAAAACCCCAAGGTGTGTGTGTGGGGGGGAGRATRCTGACCATCATATCGCCCTTGAATGCTTTAGAGCTGCCACCTTGCTCACCACAATTAAGGGTTCTTTCCTGGGGCAATTAATTGACAGCAGATTGGCCTCATTAGTCATTGTTTAGTTAAAGTGTTAGTGGGGAGAGAGGGCATGAAGAAGGGGCTGAGCTGCTAAGTGCAACTAAATGGTTTAATTTCCCTCTTCAGTGTGCAGCAGGCTAATCACAGCTGTTTACATGGGTAACAAGAAAAAGCTTGTTGCTGCTTTGGTTTGTAAGAGGAGCAGGCTGAAGGTTGGAAAGTAAAATTCAGGCAGCCTTTGGGATGAGCATGCTAATGTTTTTGAAGCATTTTACAGATGAAATATGACATGAGACCCAAGATGTGGGATTTTTTTATGGTCTGATTCATGCCACAACCTCAACCAGAGAGAGAAAAAGCTGTCATCGAGGTGGGAGGGCAGAGAGTAAAGTTGTTAAATTTCACTTAATAGAATGGATGCTGAAATGTTCCTCAACCTCTCTGTTCTGGTAGCTTTGTTTTATCCTGCCAATGCCTCTCACTGCTTGGAAGCTTCTGGTGAAGTAGAGGGAAACTTTGAAGTTTTTTTTTTTTTTTTTTTTTTTTTTTAATCTCCTGGGAACCTGAAACTTCTCAAAAGATATTACAGTGTTTTCATAGAGTGTAAAAATTGTTTCTTTCTGATGATCTGAAGCTGAGGTGCCRTGCCACCTCCATCTTGGCAGACCCCAGGAAGGGTCCATTGCAACCACACCATGGACACAACTGAAGAGATCAGCAGCTCCCAATCTGTGAGTTCTTGGCACTACCCTACCCCAGTTTCGCAGATTTCCAGTACAGCTGCACTGTGGACACTGAGAGATGCTGGGCCAAAAGGAGCCCCAGGGCCTGCTACCTTRGCCGTTGTGTCACAGCTAGCTTCCTTCATCTCTCAGCTGAGCCTCCCCCACTGAGACGCCACATAGGAAATGATTTAAATCCAAGCAGGGGCTGAGCTTACTGCACTGACTGGGAGCAGAGAAGCAAACAGGATGCTGGAAATGGGAGCCATGTGGAAAGCTCTCTGAGTCTGCTGAGCTGGGTAGTGTGTCAGAAAGCATTTAAAAGAGACAAAGAGCTAACAAGCCACAACTTTTTATCCAAAGCAAAGCTCTGCCTTATGTGATACACAGTTAAATGCCTGGGCTATTTTTCTGCATAAAATTGCACRGCAAACACTTTCAGTACAGTGTTCCTTGATTGAGAGAAGTACAGAATAAATCTGTTGGACTGTTCCCTCTGTGAGACATTGGAAAAGTCAGCATGAACTGGGTTCTATTGGTCAAATTAATTACCACTGATTTTTTTTTTTTTACTTATCTCTATGAAATTATTAAGGGAAGAATTATTTCGCTTCCTGACTGAAAAAGAAATAGAGAGAAAACGAAAAGCTTAAGTCTCAAGCCAACCTCTTTTTTCAGTGCATTGATGTAATGGACAGGGATAAAAGCTTTCTAAATTCTGCTTCTAACCCAATGCCTCAGCCTCAAACTCAGACCCCAGCCTTCTATCCTAAAGCAATTCCAGCTCCAAGCCTGAGCCCCAGCCTTGGCCCGTGCAGACAGCACTTCATCTGCACTTGGCTTCCTGCAAGGTGATGAACCCACATCCATGAAYGCTGCAGGGGAGCAGGATCTCAGTCACATGTTTAGCAGGGAAATGGAAGCATAAAGAACAAGCTAGGCACATGGCTGATACCACCTTATCATGAAATTCAGGCTGCTGGATATGAAGTATTGGTCCCTTGCTACAAAACTTCTTGGTTTTCTTTTAATTAACATACCAAATTTATGCCAGGACTGCAGCGGTCCCCTTCTCTGTGGGTCATCTCTTTAAGTGACAGCCTTACGCATTTGCCATCCACACTCTCTCAGCTTGTAAGAGTGACTGCAAGTGCTTTATGACTAACCCTCCTAGAGAGGCCTGCTGTGAAAACACAGCCTTGTTCACAAGACAAGTGTAAACAACAGCAAAACTGCTTGCCATACTAATCCCAYGGGATTAACCCTTGGAATGCCGCCTAATCCCAAACACTTCAAGGACTACAGATGTACACAGCTTCTAGTATTTGGATTTCAAGTGTGTTTATGTTTTCCCTTAGATCATTTTTTAATCCTGGAAGAATTTATTTATAGGACTGAAACAACACAAGATCTTTTTTCCTGCAGATATCAACCATCCTGGAAAAGAAATTCTGTGAGAAAAGTTCTCTTTAGAATTCAGGTTTCCTAAACAGATCTCTGAGAATGTTACTAAGAAAAGCTTTTTAGTGAAAATATTAAGAGGGCTGGATAAACATGGGATGTAACTGAATCCTAAYACACAGCCTTATTCAAATCACAGGGAGCTTCTCCTTTGATATTAATGGCTGTTGYACAGACTCTTACAGAGCAAGAATAAGTGATGGCTTCAGGAAAGTTGCAATCAAAACAAGGAGAGTTTATTTGCCATTTGAGGGGGGAAAAAAAGGCCAAATTAAGGCTTTCTGAGTCCCAGCACTCTCGAGCTTCTCCCTGTTTCCTTTCCTTTCCTTTCCTTTCCTGTCCTGTCCTGTCCTGTCCTGTCCTGTCCGGGAGGGAGAAAAAGAGTGCTAAGGAGTACAGGACAGGTACGGGAAGGCAGCACAAAGAAAAAGCCTAAGACATGCCATGGCAAGAGGTACAAATTCAGAGAGGTTTTCTATGAATTASAGAGATGACTAGGATTTCCTCATTATGAAAGCAGAGGCGGGATTTACTTTCAGCTAACACCTCATGCTGGATGAAGATGAGGATGTCCCTCAGAGCTTTACAGCAGGGAGAAACAGAAACAATTTTTTTTTTTCTCTCCCCCTTCCTCCCTCCCCCATCTTGTCCTTTTGCTTATGTCCAGCTCATTGGGAACAGTTGATAGTATTATCAACAGAGTAGCCTTTGTGAATGACCTGATGGCAATCTACACACTAGTTGAAAAGAAAAGGCAGCTCTCTCCAAATCCTGCTTTCAGATTCATTTAGCTGCCCATAGTATATCCCACAGTCTCTTTGATAAGCCACAGTGTGGTGAATACAATGCTCCAAGTGTCTCATTCATACCACAAACCCAAAGATCTGGCTCAGTTTCAACAGAGTCAGAAAGCTTCTCAGTGACAAGCCTCTCACTTAAATCGAATGCATGTGGTGTAAGTAAAACATCCTTTATTAGCAGGCTTCCCTTCCTTATGTACTGAAACCAGCAAAATGGAGTGGGAGAGCTTGTTTAACAGTCTCTCAAGATTGTTTCTAGGCTTCCAGGGAACCAGAAATTCAGTGTAGCATTTTGGAAATGATGGCTCTGCTTGCATCCAAAWTTATGAAGAACTAAAAAAACCTATACCTGAACCTTTTCAGACTTTGGACAAAATCCACACTTGTGTTAAGGACACAGATTTGTAGAAGAGTGGAGAGTACTATATATCGTCCTTGCTTCATAACTCTCCAACTCATTGCCTAGGGCAGCAGTCTGGTAAGAAAACGTTGTTGTTTTCCTAGCAAGAGGATTCACTTTGTCCAGTTCAGTGAGTGATGGGCAATATATAATGCAAGTCACCATAGCTGCTTCATTGAGTAGTCAGTTCAACAACCAGAAAACTGATGTCTTAGCAGACAGCAGCTACCTTTCTGATGCTGAAAGCCCCACTAAAAGCATTTCAAGCAAAAATGAATCTCAACTATATCTCCCTTTCCAAGTAGCCCTAAATTTTAAGTGTGAAAAAACCTGAAATGCAACTCCACATTTTTTCAGGTTGGACTACTCAGCACACTCCTGTACTGTCACTATTGCTGGATCCCCAGATGGTAGCCTTCCTCAGCATGGAGACTAGGACTCCAGCAGGTACTTATGAAATGCCAGCTGCAAGACCTTCCATCATCAGCTATTGTTGAGGTGGGAGAGAGCTGTAGCAGGGTGTTTTCTAAAGGCTAGGATGTTATCATGAGCCATCTGAGAAAGGAAAGCCAGGAGTTCAAGGCAAAGAGTCTCTTTTTTTCAGACATGTTCATCCACACAAATTTGTCTCATCAGGAAAAAGGGGAAAATAAATACAATACTCCTGCAGTAAAGGCATCTTCAAACTAAGCAGTTAGCTAGACCTGAGATGCAACTGTGATGACCTCTTTCCCACAAACCAGCTGGCAGCCAAGGCTTCTGGGTAAGAAGGCTTTCTGCTGTCTGAGTTTCTTTACCAAAACAGAGTGCTCTGTTTCGGTTCAGCCCTGTGCAGCAGCACCTTGAGGTCTTGGCAGTTCCCCACTGCTTCCTTTTCCAGGTTTTGCTGTTTGGTAAAGAGCTGCTACATGAGGGCAGACAACCAGTGACTGGGGAGATGGATTATAAGAGCTTTGCTCTACAAACATGTTACTGGTGCCATTTCAATTAAAGGAGAATTGCTCCCAGATTGCCAGGCATGGGACTTATTCCTTGTAGCCTGCAGTTTTATCGAGGTACATAAAGACACCGGCTGTCCCCTTTTCCCCACTGGGCTTCAGGTCTGCTGTCTTTCAAATTGATAGGTTTTTTTTGWTGTTTGTTTGTTTGTTTGTTTATGCTGGTCTCTCAGCGTGAGCAGACTGAGGTACTCAGGCAGCATATTATATGGTAGGATTGCAGAGAAGTGCAGGGAACCAGAGCTTCAACTACCCAAATTTCACTGGAATTGAATGGAATTAGCCACCTAAATTGTTCTTAGAGTACAGGACCAGACTGGTTGTCAGATGCCTGTGGTTAGTTGCAACAGTATGGGTGTCTGGGGGGAAAGAAGCAGCTGGATTTTGTCAGATGTTTCAAAATAGTATCAAATTGAGAAGAAATAGGTAGACACTGTCCTTTCAGGAGGACAAGATTACATCTGGAAAATATTTCTGTCARCTTTATCTTGACTAGGACAAAAGCTTTACAGCTTCAACTAAAGTCCTGCAAATACTATCCTAAGAAATACAGTGTTACTGACTGCAAAGCAGAAATGAGTTGATTCACCCTGCTGATCAATAGAAAAAAACAACAACCCACTAATCATAATATGATTCTGCCACAGCAGGGAATCAGAAACTAAATTCAATGGAAAACATAATCCATATCTCTTTATTGTTAACAGTGCGTCCAAGTTCGAGCATCTGCAATTTCATAGTTAGGGCAAACAACCTTACCCAAAAGCGAAGGGAAGAATGACTTTGTGAAAGAGTCAATAGAATGGGTAATCTGGGTTCAGTGACTGCCCTGCTACTCACTTTAGTTACAACTTTGAGTAAATCACCTTTCTGTGGCTCTGTTCTTCTTACTGTTAGGGAAGATGTTAGGGGAACTACTGTTTGCAGGATGCATGGGATGCTCAGTGACTGATACCTGATCAGTGTCAGAAGAGGTATGATGCTGTAACATCTACAGCTCCAAGAGACAAGTAGAAGGAAGAGGGGAGAACATCAGCAAAGATGCAGACCATTAAAGGGAGTTCCCTAAGAGGTATCATCATGCTGCAAACTTTCTTGGCACAGCACAATGGGCAAACTCAAGGCAGACCTTACCACAGGCACTGATCCTTCCCTTATCAACAGACCTGATTCTTCCCTTCTGGCATAATGTAAATACTSCTTCATATGAAAGTAATTGTGCAAAATACAAAGGAAGAAAGAACCAGCCCTGTGGATCATAAGCATAAGGGAAAACTCAGGACACACAAAACTTTGTGCAAACTGAAAGAAGAATAGAAGTACAATCAATATAGTTAGGGATACTGATGGATGAGAGGAAGACACTCATACACTTTCTGTTCTGATGGTCATGATATACTGGAGTCTGCAAAAGTGATTTCCTTATAGTCTAAAGAGAGATAAAAAAAAGAAAGTAAAAAGAAACTTTGCATCGGAACACAATGATGAAAACTCTGCCAAAGCCTGAGGAAAAGTAGAGATACAACTGAGATGGCATCACACTATGGATCAGCCTGCCACTGGATCAGGCACAGACATTCATGACAAATAGGTACAAGGAATGCAGCCTAGATACGGTGTGACACTATATCCYAGGCATACGCTTGATGTATGAAGCCACACACACACTGTCCTGGGTAGATTGTATCTAGTACTGACAGATACCTGAGGGATCTGTCTCTTTCTTTATACAYTTTGGCAATTGCCATGCCAACAAAGGATTATGGGTTTGGGGGAGGGTGAGAAGGAGAGATCATTTGCTACTCTGTTTAACAGAGRCTTCATCCCCTGGAGGATTTTATCAAAATGTTGGATTTCTTCTTAAAAGATATTTCTACTTGCCTATACACTYCTTTTTGTCCCCATAACACATCTCACTCTTTTGGAGTCCTAAGCCAACCTTAAAGCAAATGTGGCTTTTATAAGACAGTTTGAAGACT